>NW_019396585.1:108109-122299 GCF_000591075.1 Eurytemora carolleeae | reverse complement strand
GGGGGGGGCTTCTACCTACTGTAGCTAGGGAGGGCAATTCTCATGGATATATAATAGAATGGATATATCATGGACAAGGTTTGATGTAATTTTATGGCTGCAGGGTGTCATGCAGTACGTTAGACATCGGACCCTGGACTAATTTGTCTTTAGTTTTCGTAAAGGTAATGGTTGTCTAAGGAGTAAAGAAAAACATTGTATGTCTTTAATATTTTGTAAAATTTACCCTCTTTCTTTGTTTCATAAAAATTGTCGTAAATACTACGATTTGAATAACCTTGTTAATATTTTATACTTTGAATTTTAGACAAATTTCTTAATATTTTAGTCAATTCTTATTATACAAAATCTACAGACCACATTTTGGAATTCTTAAAACAAGACCCATTTGATGCTGGAGGCATACATTTACAAGATTTTAACTACAGTATCTCATTTCTGCTCACCTCAGGGCCCACTATCTACCAAACTTCGTCTCTGATAAAGATTTTTAACTACACTTCAAACTTTTTTAAAAGTACAAATTATTTTATAGAATGAACGATAGCCAGAATGAAAATTTGTTAGAGTGAAACCTGAAGTATTACTATGCAGAGATTAGAAAAATGTCCAAAAAAATCTAGGGTCCAGTCAGCTTTAACAGCTGTGAAGCACACCCACAAAATTACATGTACACTGGCCCGGAATAGTGTAGATCGATAGATAGAATCACATCTATGGGCGGGCTGTGGTAATTCTAGATGGCATATTTCTTAATATTCTTCTGGAAATAATTTTTAAAGGGAGGATTAAAACTTTGAATGGCGTGATTCTTATTTGTATGTTCAATCAAATATTAAAAACAAAGATTAAACAATACAGATAGAATATATACTAGATGTCGTTTTTTCAAGATTGATGAGTTTTTCATTCACAAAAACCCTGAGGCAGAAGCCCAAAGGAGTTACGCACATTCTCTCTCTCACTGTCTTGTAATTCAACGCGGCATGCGCGTAACCCCTAAGGGCTTCTGCCTCAGGGTTATTGTGAACACCCCCTAAATCTTGAAACGAACTGATTTTCACAATTAAAAATAAACTTGATTAGCATTGAATAAAGGCAAGAAAGGGTTACTCAAAAAAAGGTTTTTTTATTCTATTACGCTGCATTAATCGTCATCCTTTGACTTTTAAGGTCAACCTTGCAAGTTTAAAAATCGTCAAAAGCGAAAAAAATCTGATAAATATTTGGAAATATTTTAGAATAGAACAGAAACGGGGATTTAGATCATGGAGAGAGGATGGGTCGGTTTTATGTGATTAATATGTCAGAATTTAAATTGAATTTTTATACCCATGAAATTTAAACATCGGAAACAATTTTTGTGGATCAAATTTCCTTCTAAATAATGCCTAATAAAGTTATAAAAACGAAAATTTTCACAAAACATTTTTTCTTTTTCTTTTTAAAAAATCTAAAAAAACAGTCAAGTTCTCATTGTTTGAATTGTAACAACAATTCAATTTTCTAAGGTTTAAGATCTAGTAGGGCGTATTTGTGCCTTACTTAATCTATGTGCCTGTAGTGTACACAGATCCCCCACCCATCCGTTTCTATCTCCCCCTGTCGCCTCCCAACCCATAAAAATGCCAGACCACATAAATTAATTCAAAAACTCTTTGAAAGCATTTTTAAGTTCACTTCATGCTTAAACTGTTGAATACTGTTTGGAAACACGATTATAAGATTATTTCTTTTTTATCTTATACGCTAGAAATAAAGGGACTGTCACCGAAACACGATTATTAGATTATTTCTTTTTTATCGTTTACGCTAGAAATATAGGGACTGTCACCGAAATTCCATGTGACCCTAAATTAAAGAGTTGTGCCAGGTTCACAACGGTACCTTTATCTGAACAATAGTGATAATATCATTGCTTTTTATCTACAACTTCCGAGCTTCGATTGTTGAATCCCTAAAATATAATTTTTTTTTAATTTATGCCGCAGATATAACTGAGGAAATGGACAGAATTCAACAATTTTTAAGAGAGAAAAAGTTGATTCTTTTTTGTTGCTCAGGTAAAAGTATAATTTAAAGGTACCAATAAAGTTGCTTTAATCGGTGTTCACTTGAAGTATTACGTGATTGTCCCTTTAAGTTTTGTCATGCATAATATGAAATGGTATGTGATTGTATTTCAAACATAAAAATGAAAGGGTTGATGGAAATAGAACAGGCGTCAGAGGTAGATGGACTGAATTAATATAATTATTTGAGACACAATTTCATCACTTTTTAAAAACTTTTTATTCTTATAATTAGAATATTGCAATATCGATTGCATAAATAAAACATTGGCAAACTTTTGGTTTATTTAATCAAGGAATGCTTAGACTCAAATGATAATCCAAGCGAAACCTGCCCATCGGCAATCGTGAATAAAAAAAATTACTGAAATAAAATGGATTTACAATTTTCTAATCTCTTAAAAAAAAGTTTTATTATGCTGTGACTTTTTTTATGTTTCAACAAAAGAATAAACTGTTGTTATCTGAAACTTGTTTGAACAACAATCATATTTTTAATTGCAACCTTGAAAAACTAAACTACAATATCTTGATGAAAATAAGAATTTTAGGTTAAAAAATTATCTTAAAACTTGAATGTCTTAAGTTACAAACTAGTTTTCTAATGATAAGATAAAATATGAAAGCAAAGTTAGAAATCCTAAAAACGCTGAAACATAAAAATCCGCGTAACATGAAATGGAGAAACAAACCACAAAAATGTTAAATTACTTGTGGATTTCCCAACACCTAAGTTAACATAAAAAGATAGATAGATAGTTTATCAGGGTTCACACTCTGCGCA
Source organism: Eurytemora carolleeae (assembly GCF_000591075.1). NCBI lineage: Eukaryota > Metazoa > Arthropoda > Copepoda > Calanoida > Temoridae > Eurytemora > Eurytemora carolleeae. The sequence continues at coordinate 119,443 of NW_019396585.1, read as the reverse complement.
CTGTTTTTATAGAACTGAGTGAGCCTCTCACAGCTCACACTGCACTGTAACTATGCAAGCACACACTTGAAAGGGGAAATTATTTCTCACAAATATGGATAAGAAACGCCACCATTTAATTTAAAAATAGATTTGATAAAATTTTTGGATGAAAAACTGTTTTTTTTTGGTATTTTCTTTGATTATGATTTCAATACTGCCTGAATGTATAGGATGGGTATATATGGAGAGAAAAAGAGTTAAATATGAGAGCCCCTCTGCCTGTTGAGGAGGGGAGATGGGGGATGGGATTTAAAATCAGCAGGTGATTAATCAAAAGTATCCTCATGCTGTTTTGCGTCATTTTACTGTACGCTTACTTTTCAAATCATAGATTACTCTGTAACAGAACTAGCACAATCAAAGATTTTTTCTTCTTGATAAATCTATTATATTTTTGTCCAGGCGTTAAAAGTTTTATGTAGAAGAATTTGTTGTTGTATGTGCAACTATAGTATTTACGTGTGACATGTCGAATCTTAGGCCAGCGATTTAAAAACTCTAGTCTGATTTGTCTAGTCTGATTTGTCTAGTCTGATTTGTCTAGTCTGATTTGTCTAGTCTGATTTGTCTAGTCTGATTTGTCTAGTCTGATTTGTCTAGTCTCCACTCTAAATGTTCAAAGAAAGATTGTCGTGGCGAGGTTTGTGGAAATGATTTACCGCTTATTAATTTAGATTTAAATACAAAATAATTTAATTCTTTCCAGAAACTCTGGTTTTCTAATCCCTATATATTTGCAACCCAATGTCGGAGACCTTTAATCTTTCAAACTATATAATCTGTTGGATCATTTTGTTTGAAAAGGTTCAGTACCATTAGGTTGCAAAGATATAGCTGGGTTAGAAAGTGTTAGTGTGTGTCAAGAACTCAATTCCTTGGTTCCATAATTGGAACTTATTTTAGTCTCAGAAGCAGATTAGTCTCCGAGACTAATTTTGCAGAATCATCTGATTCTCAGTCTCTGTTAAATCCGTAAATAGTTCTTGCTCTGAGTGCAAAATCTTTAAATTTAAATAAAATTCCAATAAAATTGTATTTTACTCAAATAGGTTGACAACCTATTTGATTTTACTCTTTAGTTCCATATCAAGATACGTATTAATTTTGATAATAAAATGTGGCATAAAATTGTTATTTTTTTTTAAGTTCAATGTTGGTAAACATCAAGTGTCCAATGTTCAGTAGACCACATGATGGATTCTTACAGGGTGTTCAAATAAACATGAGCGAATTATGGGAAGGCTTGAAATTTGTCTTCGATTTCCATGACATTAATAAACGACAAGTGAAATTGTTGGGTCAAAACGCCTAGGGAGTTTTTTCAATAAATAATATTTACCTTCTCATTATAATCAAGAAATCGGAAGAAAAATGAGTAAAAGCATTTCATATTTTATTTTGAAATTGCAAGGGCATGTATTAGATAGTTAAAGAATATGTACATACATATTTGTTATTATGATTTTGTTTTTAAGGGAAATGCGTGTAAGCGTAATTTCAAGTGATCCTCCATTTGAAGGGTGGCGTTTCCGATTCACAACTGTACCCTTTAAACATTTTACTGAAGGATGAAGAACATATCCCAGCCATGATTGTCTACATTGACATTGTTGAACACTTCGTCTGCAGGCTGTTTTATTATAGTGTTATATAAAATAAGGCTTACCGACTATATAAAATAAGGTTCACCCACTTAGGGTCAAACCACAGAGGGTCAAACGACAAACGGTCAAAATAAAAAATAAATATTTTATGCTTTATTTCAGGGTTAGGGCTGGTTAAGACAATTTCTGGGCCGAGCGCGGCGGCTAGGACAGTTTATGGGGTCTAGCGCTGCGGTTAGTAGTTCAAATGAACATAAAAATATGTATTATTTCAGGGTAAGGTTAGGTTAAGGTAATTTCTGGGCCGAGCGCGGGGGCTAGGACAGTATATGGGGTCTAGCGCTGCGGTTAGTAGTTCAAATGAACATAAAAATATGTATTATTTCAGGGTAAGGTTAGGTTAAGACAATTTCTGGGCCGAGCGCTGGGGCAAGGACTGGCGAGAGGGCCGAGCGCTGCGGCTACTAGATCCAATGAACATAAAATAGTTCAAATTAACCAAGAAAAAGTCTAAATGAAATTTTACCCTTTGTCGCGTTTTTGACCGCTTGTCGTTTGATCCTAGGCCGTTTAACCCTATATAGTTTGACCCTATGGCATTTGACCCTTAGGTCGTTTACCCCTATGTCGGTGAATCGGCTGACAAGGAGTTCTGAGCCCTAAAGGTATAAAGAGTATCCTTGAAATGAGAGTCAATTGAAATTAGGCATACATTCTCTTTAAATACATTCTCTTTAAATACATTCTCTTTAAATACATTATACATTCTCTTTAAATACATTCTCTTTAAATATACATTCTCTTTAAATACATTCTCTTCAAATATACATTCTCTTTAAATACAGTCTCTTTAAATACATTCTCTTTAAATACATTCTCTTTAAATACATTCTCTTTAAATATACATTCTCTTTAAATACATTCTCTTTAAATACATTCTCTTTAAATATACATTCTCTTTAAATACATTCTCTTTAAATACATTCTCTTTAAATACATTCTCTTTAAATACAGTCTCTTTAAATACATTCTGTTTAAATACATTCTCTTCTCGGTAAATACATTCTCTTTAAATATACATTCTCTTTAAATACATTCTCTTTAAATACATTTTCTTTAAATATGCGTGTTTTCCAGATGCTTTTATTGAAATTGTGTTAGGTGACCTCACGATATAACATCCTATTCAAACTGCTGCTCTTATCTGTGTTTTTTTTCTTTTCAATGTACAATAAAACTTTGTCACCATAAATAAGAATTACGATACGCTTGATTGAAACTTATCCTTAATTCTAAATACATAATTTTCGATCGAAAAATCTTGGAGTTTTAAAATCTTTACTTTTTAAAATGTGTGTATGTACGAAAATATTATTTTGCAACATCTGCATATACTGAATTATTTGGTAAATTTGACAAATCAAAGCCAACCATTTGCGTAGCAGTCGCTTAACGTATCCGAGTCTGGTCGCTAAAGATTTGGTCTCAGGACGAATAAAGTTTACAACACTTGTCGATTACAGTTTCCGGCTGAGGTTTAATAACCTTTTCAGCAAATATCGACGAAAGTTTTCGGTTCAGTTCAGCTAAAATTTCCGGGTCAGGTCGCTTAAAGTTTCCGTTTAGGGCGCCTATAGTTTCTCGCTCAGGTCACCTAAAGATTTAGGATCTACAAAAATGTTTGGCTCAGTTCACCTAAAGTGTCTGGCTCAGAGCTTAAATATTAGTCATCGTCCTACACATATTAACGTTGCTATTCTAACTGAAAGGGAAGGAACTAAAAGTAATGTAAAGAGGGGGGTAGAATGAAGGAGAGGAGGGAAAATGAAGGAGAGGAGAGTGGGGGGCAATAATTGTATGATTGCTAAGTCCATAAAATATATGAGTTTTCATCCTATCTCAGCGTGACAAGAAAGATTTTTATCAGCCATGTGAAGAAACTCTTCAATTGACTTTTTAGGTTTGAAAATAAATATTAAATATAAACAGTGAGAACTCAAAAATCATGGAACTGGAAGTCAACATTAAAGCAATAATTACGTGTATTTGATGTTGGTTCAAAGTAAATAAAGCACTAGTATCTACTTAAATACCTAATTAAATGTTATGGGTCTGTATATTGCTTTGTCTCCTGTTCATTAGACTACTTAAAGTCATACTTCAAACTTGAATCTAAAAGTCGTCTTCTTAATCCGAGTTTAATGGTGCTCACTGTAGATACTTCAAGAAAAGACACATTGTAAACACAGTATTAATAAATTTTAACTTTTTTCGCTACTAATATAAAACTGCATTACTTGCCGGTGTGCATTTAGTGTAATCTGGATTGCATGTATACTACGCAAAATTGATTATTGCCTGTCAGTTTTGAAGTAACATGAGAGTCATCAAACTTCATGCTCCAACAAAATTTAAATTTTCAAAATGTTATTTTTACTTTGTTGTTTTTTCGTAGATTTTCATTTTGAAAATCTAAACTATTTCACTGCAAATTATTATAAGATACCTTAATATTTTGTTCAAATTTACTACAGTGGTCAGCGTGTATATCAATACAAATAAGACGACTTTCCTATTTAAGTTTAAATTTCTAACAAGCTTTTTTTAAATTGCAAGTTTTTAAGTAAAGAAGGAAAAGCTGTGAACTTACGGGTTCTCTTTGTTTGCATATTAATGCGTGTTCATGGATGTGTGAAAACTAGAAATAGAAAAATGAAATCGAAAGTCATCTTTATTGTATTGATATATACGACGACGACTGTAGAGTGTAGTAGCATGTTTTGAGATATATCTAACACTTAGTTATTCCAACAAAATTTTCGTAATTCTAAAATACTTTCTGTATTTAAATAATTATTCTTTTATTTTATTTTTAATATTAAGAAAGTGTAATTTTTTTATTAACAACAGGATATAGGCCGTGTTTTGTTATTGGATTTAAAGCTACGGTCATTAACAGAATAATTTTAGAGTTAAATATTTTGGACGGACAGATGTTTTTTCTTCTGAAATTAAATGTGAACAAGTAATAAAAAAATAATTTCTTTAAAATACTTTAAAAAGTGCATTTGTTTTTACAAACCATGAGAATAGTTCAAGTCATCTTTGTTGGCCGTTCTTATTTACTCACCTATTTACTCATCATTATCCTACCACTCAGAAAATCGTTAAAACATTTTCTCACTCACTTTAATGTTTACTCATTTACTCATGCATATATACTCAATAAGTCAATTGTTTATTTGTTAACTCAATTCTTAGCTCACTCATTTACCCCCTGACCCTTTTTACTCACTTTTCAGATCCTTCAGTCAGTCACTTATTTACTCACTAAATCACTCAATAAACTGTTTAATCATTTACTCGTTCACTGTTTGAAAACTCATTTACTCACTTATTAACTCAATATAACACACACTAAAGTAGTACATTGTTTTCAGCTCATTTTTCTGCTCACTCAGTCTTTAAATTATTCAATCGCTTAATCACGCGATATAAGCACTAATAAAAGCTTTATATTATCTAAACATTTACTTTAAGTTCACTTATCTAATCACTTTGTGTCTAAATTATTTCCTCACTTAAACAACCATATTATTATATAATTCACTTATTCCGCCACTTATTGACTCACTAAACTGGAAGTCCACATGGCTTACTATAATGGAGAGTAAAGTGCGTTTATAATAATACATTTGATGTGCGTAATGATGATAAATAATAGGCTTACTTCACTCAATACCCTACAGAACAGATCCAGTTTTCATGTATGTAACGATCTAGCCCGATGAACTTTATTGCTAAACTGCCTCAAACTCTAATTCACAGTCAACCCTGACTATCATATCAGCTAAACAACCACTAAATCTAACTAACAGTCTACCCAGGCTAAATCTGTCCTTAATGAACAAAGGTTTGTATTCAATTAATTTATTGATAACATGGTTATATGGTTACTACAGGGTGTCCCAAAAAACATGGGAATTCAGTGATGAATTTGATATCGTCATTGTCATGAATTAGCATTGTAATACCTAATTTAAAAAGCCATAATATTATTATGTCTGCTAGAGTTTATTTTATAAAAGGGTAAAAGACTGTAAAGATGTGTCTATAATGTCTCCGCAAGATGAAGAGTGAAGACGGACAAGTTTACTCTGTTTGTATACTGCAATTTTCTTGGTTTACTAAGTACAACCGTATGCAGTCAAAACATAAACAAACAAAATGTGAACATAGCAGACGAACTCTTACAGATTACAGCTTTCTCAGTTGGTATCACTATACTAAATCAAAGAATTATTAAAAAAGACGATGTCGAATTCGTCACTGATTTCCCATGTTTATTGGGACACCCTGTATGTATTTGAAAACTGTATATGAAATTGCTTGTTTCAGATGAGAATTAGGTGAAGAGCCCTCTCTCATAATTGTTCATTAAGCTAAACAAACTCTCTTCTACAAGGACTGGGAAATCTCCGAATCGAATATTTATTTTCATTTCCTGAAAAGTTACATGACTCAAGAGTCAAAGGACACCAAATTTATATTTTGCCATTTTTCACAGGAACTGGGTCAAAAATCTGCAGGAAATCTTGAATGGAGTTGATATGCACTATAATGTTTACTATACTGCATTTTTGGGTTCCGTGGAAAACAGTTGTATTAGTTTCTCTTTACAGAATTATCTGATCAATTCTTTAAACCCATATTGCTTTTCGCAAACAATCTCTTTTCGTGACTTTACTGTTTGCCAATCCTCCCTTTATGTCATAATTGCATAGATTCAATGTTGTTAATTTGTCAAATCTTGTTTAGAAAGGATTAAGCACGAGTTGACTTTAAATCCATTAGCAAATTCCTACCTCTCTTCCTCTTTGTCAATACACTCTGCTCAGCTTGCAGGGATGTATATGGGGGGAGAGGGACATGGGGGCTTAGCCCCTTCATAAACATTTTTCGAATTAGTATCCCTGTGAAGTTTTCCAACTACAGTAATGCTAAGTCCCCACAACCAAACATACCACTCTAAGCGACAGTACAATTCAGCCCCCCCCACCCTTGCCCTTCCCCCTTTAAGAAAAAACTTTAAACAAAATAACAGTTTTGTTGGAAGTTTAAAAAAACGAACAAAGTTATTTTCCATCTCTTGCGGTTTGGAAATATTTTAAACATGAGGTAAAAAATATGTCAAAAGTATGAAAAAATATAAAGTTCATTAGGATGAGAAGAGCCCCGGGGGGAGGAGATGGGGAATTCCAAAGGGGGAGGGGAGGGGTATTCTTCCTGCGCCTATGCCCCTTGATTTTCTCTTAAAGTATAATGCTTAAATGAATTTATCATAAGCCCCCCTGGAATGCATTGACAGGTTCTCAAATTCCTGCATTATACTTCACACTGTACTGGTAAAGCCCTACAGGTGTATGCACTACAATGCAGTGTGCACTGTGCACAGTGCAATATGCACTGTAGGTGCACTATGCACTTGATAATATGTAATCGGAGAAAGGTTTATGCTATACAACCCTGGTATTGCACTGTATAGGAATCTATAGGCTTAACAAGGGAGCTACTAGAACAAAAAAAATCATACTTGGACTGCATAGAATGATAGACCCCATATTACTGGAATTATTTTGCTCCAATGTGTAACTTCAAACCGCTGATTGATGACTTGATGATTTGAAGTGTTTGGAAGCTCCGCGAAGGCAGAAGGGTTAATTTGATCGTAAGTATTTTTTATTCTGGAACTCTGGACATCTTAATAGAATATTTTTGCGTACTAGCATTTCCCGAAAGAGTTGAGTTTATGCCACAAACTCTGATTTTCTAATCTCTATATCTTTGTAACCCAATGTCGTAGACCTTAGATATTTCAAACTATTAATACTTAAAGATAAAATAATCTAAGTTTGAAATATCAAAGGTTTGCACCATCAGGTTGCAAAGATATTGGGATCAGAAGATTTGAGTTTGTTGCAAAAACTCAATTCCTTTATGTATTAGGTGTAATGAGTTTTAAAGTTCTTCAGTTTATAAAGAAATTGTAACAACATTAATACATTAAAAGTATAACAAGTGTTAAATTACAACTTTACAAGTTTACAAGTAATCAAAAAGAAGCTGTTTAAATTGACAGCTTCTTTTGACTTTTATGGTTTTGTATATCCATGCTGTTTAACAGCTTGATTTATAACAAAATTGAAATATAAAGTTGTTATTGCATTGATATAATAGCCTTCCACTGTATGTAAATAACCCTGTTTAGTCAGGTAACCCTGAATAAAGAAAAAGCCAAGTATGTTGGCTATAAAATTGTGTAAACTTGTAGGAAAGTAAGATGTAGGTGGAAGATCAGCTTAGAAGGGACTTAAGCAAATGTTCTTTGAAATATGTAGATTGGAGAAGCATATGTGTCTGTAGTAATGTGGAGGAATTGGTTTACTTTTGTAGGATGACGACATTCATCTCAGTAATATCTAAAATCAAAGTTGTATTTAAGTTGTATTTTGTATTAACATTGAAAATCTGACACTGTAACTAAGACTGAAATTACAATAAAAATATTGCAAAGTTGCAAACATTTACAGAATACAATTTTGAAATGTTTGAAGATCACAGTAAACTTATATGTGGTAAACACAGTAAGAACGAACCATGCCATGTCCCATCACAAAGAATGAGACTTTAATTAAGACCTAAAACTGTATCATTTAATAATCTGAAAATCTAATCTGGAATTTAAAAAAGATAGTTGGTTTCATAGATTAATTAAATATAGACAGAGAGAGAGCCTGTTCTACGCCGACTACGCGTAATTGCTTTGGGCTTCTGTATCAGAGTTATTGTGAACGAAAACGCACGTAAATCTTGAAAAGAGGGAATTTAGTGTCCTAATTGTTATTTTGATTAATCTATGGGTTTAAAGGTTTATTTAATAATCTAGAAAAGATAGAAACAAGTTTATGCAGTTGCAAACTTGCAGGGTACAATTACTGAAACGGACTAAATTGATTCCCTCCAGCTAATTTTGTAGTCTCTTCTTTTATGAATGATAAGACTTCAGTGACGATTGTACGGAATTTGATTAGTCCGTTTTCTTGCATTCTGGGTTCATTATAGACAAAAACTGGCAAACTTCTGTACTTAATCATTTAGTAAACCATCAAAAAACTTAATTGAATGCAGGAATAAAAAATCAAGCTTAAAAACGTCATATTTCTAGTGTTTTGGGTCGTCTTTACTGTCTCATTCTTTGTGGGTAACCCTGTTTAAGGTAAGACAGAAGTATAAAAAGTGTAAAGTGTGTAAGCCAAAGCTAGAAGAATTAATTTACTTTTATTTCAAGACGACATTTATCTCAATCTGATCTATGAGCAAAGTTATATATTATTCCACATTACAAAATTGCACTATAATCTTATAATATTAAGAAGGGTGTGGCTTTTTGTATATTATTTTAAAAACGGATTTAACAGTGAAACCCGTAAATCTGTGAAATAAGATGACGACTATTACATTCAAGCACAATTAAAATGAAATACATTAATTGTTTAGTATAGACTTTTTAAAGGGACTGTAAGCGTAATTTCAAGTGACCCTCCTTGAAAGATGTCTGCCATGCCCGATACACGATGGTACCCCAAAAGCTTGGTCTACTGAAGTATAAATAAGACATCAATGTTTAAAATTGTGAAAATTAATAATTTCTTTAAAAATGATTTAAGATGAAAGATGTGAATTGTGCATGCCATTTTTTAATGAATTGTTGCACGTGAAATTACATCGGTCACTTGTTGGGTCCCATTACCTCAGACATTGTTTAAAGGAACTGTAAGCGTAATTTCAATGGACAATTTTTCCGATTCACAACGGCCCGCATATTTAAAAGTTTGTCTGATCAAGTATGCTTACACGTTAATAACTTTTCATTTTTTATTGTGGTTTCTCTTAAAAATTTACAATTGCGCATTTCTACTGCATAAAAAACATATAAGAATTTTATAGAAGTTAAACACACTTAAACTTAGATAACGACAATACTTCCTCAATCAGGCAGTGTGGTCTGTGTAGGGAAATTGGATGGTAACGTAAAAATTACGCTTTCAGACTATACAGTCCATTTAAAAGTAACATAGTGCATGGAATATCAAATAAATAATACATGACTTATTAACTTTTTTTAAATGCTCTCATTTTCTATTTTGGACAGCTTGTAAATCCGCAGATATCCTCAAGGAACATTTTTTGAGAATCCATCACAATTGAAAATAATCAGATAGAACTACATAGATTCTTCTGTTCATCCTGTTGACCAAACAACGATAAAAACGGATATCTTTATGAATCGAATATCCAAATCTGAAAATTGTTTGTTGATTGTACACTCGGATTTATAATTTTGGTCCTTGTTCCAGCAAACTTTGACTTTCATTACAATTTGATCTGTGAAACATAATTCATTCTCTTTTTCGCTTTCAGGCATTTGTCGACAAAAAAAGAAAACTCTGTAAGTTTAAAGATTGATAAATTAAATACATGATAAAATTCAATTGCAGTAAACCAAATGCATCTCGCCCTGATAAGTCCAGGCCGTGATGGGGCTCGGATGTATAGCGAAGGCTGCATTATTTGACGGGAGATATACTAATGTGAGGTGAGTCAACTCCTCCACCTATACTTAATACTTAACGATGTATAATAAATCAAGAAATGAGGAACCGCTAGATTCTATATTCTAAATCCTGAACTGGACACAATGCAGTTATATCCAGAATTCCACAGCGATCTGAGATATATATATATCCTCATTTCCACAGCGATCTAAGGTATCATTATATCCAGAACTCCAATACAATAAAAAGTATTCTTATTCCAAATATTATTGCGACTTAAGGTATTACAATGGCGGAATACCTTAGGTCGCAATCCAAAATACCACTGAGGTATAAAGAATTATTACACAAAGAATAAAATTCCATTGCGATCTAAAGCATTATTAAATCCAGAATTCTACAAAGACCTAAAATATGTTAAATCCAGATTACCACTGAGATCTAAAGTATGTTAAATCCAGAATACCACTGAGATCTAAAGTATTATTATATCCAGAACACCACTGAGATCTAGAGTATTATTATATCCAGAATACCACTAAGATCTAGAGTATTATTTTATCCAGAATACCACTGCGATCTAAAGTATTATTATATCCAGAATACCACTAAGATCTAGAGTATTATTATATCCAGAATACCACTAAGATCTAGAGTATTATTATATCCAGAATACCACTAAGATCTAGAGTATTATTATATCCAGAATACCACTAAGATCTAGAGTATTATGAAATCCAGAATACCACTGAGATCTAGAGTATTATTAAATCCAGAATACCACTGAGATCTAGAGTATTATTAAATCCAGAATACCACTAAGATTTAAAGTATTATTATATCCAGAATACCACTAAGATCTAGAGTATTATTATATCCAGAACACCACTTAGATATAAAATATTATTATATCCAGAATACCACTGAGATCTAGAGTATTATTAAATCCAGAATACCACTAAGATATAGAGTATTTTTATATCCAGAACACCACTAAGATCTAGAGTATTATTAAATCCAGAATACCACTAAGATCTAGAGTATTATTATATCCAGAATACCACTAAGATCTA
>NW_019396585.1:102743-107287 GCF_000591075.1 Eurytemora carolleeae | reverse complement strand
AGATACAGATACAGATACTATATAATATATACCATATCATGTTTATTTTTCAATGCGCTGTGCAAAATAAATATTTTTTTTTTCAAAAAAATTCAAAAAACTCTCACTTTAATAAAATACTTATCTGGAACCTTTAGAAAAGTGCCTTTCAATTTCAACACCTTGGATGCTTTGACCGTGTAGTAAAGCATCAAAAGTGTAATTTGACAGCATCAAAAACAACATTTGAAAGCATCAAAAGCAAAAAGAAAATCAAATCTGATGACATTTTAGCTCTTTTTGAGAACATATTAACTTTCTAGTTAAATATGACTGAATGAACAAAGAATTATGAAGCATCACTTTTCCCTATGTTTTTCAGATGGATTTAACACCACAAATATTTCCTCGTTAGTTTTAAAGTAAGATGAAATGAATCCTTCATCAGGATATCCAAATTGCCAAATTTCTTAATAATTTCCTGAAAATAACAAATAAATGCGTCAAATTAAAAGTCTTTGAACTCCAAGTCACTTTTCTAAGGCAGTACTACACATTAAAAAAATGTTGTGAAATTTAAATCTTTATGAACAGATAAAACATTGATCTGGATTGCTTACTTTGGCATTCTTTTTCACAAGCAACCAACATTGTGACTTATAATAGCGACTTAGAGTTGTGACTTAGAATCCAATATTATCAATCCTAAAAGAAGAACTGAAATATGTGTGTGACTCAAGTTACAATGATGTTTTTAAATATTTGAAAGTCGCAATTGTAGCAAAGAAAATTTAACCAGAAAAATGCGACTTAGAAATTATCGTGACTTATAATTTGAGACTTAGACATAAATTTGTCTCCAAAACAGGCTTTGACATATTTTTGATTGATAATGTGTGTTAGACATAGCTAAGCCTTACAAAATATGACTTAGGTTTAGAAAGTGGCTTAGACATTATTGCTGTGAGGTATTTGCGACTTAGAACTGTGACAAACAATGTGTAATATAAATGATTGAGCTCAAACAAATGGGACTTAGAATTGATTGGGACTGATAAGGCGTTTTTGTGACTCAGAAAGTGTCTTAGACAAAGCTGTGAGTTAGATTTTGACTTAGAAAGTGTCGTAGACACAAATTGGTAGAAATTGATGTGACTTAGAAGTAGAACTGTGACTTAGAATGGGCCGTGAATATAATTGAGCCAGACAACTGTGAATTAGACATCTTAACTGTGACTGAAACGGTATTTCAGACCTTATTAAGACTTAGAATTGTGACTTAGAATGGGTCTTTAACACGGTGAAGTGTAAAAACATGACTTAGACATAGTTTTGAGTTAGACTTGAGTTTTACAATGTGTCTAAGACATATTTGTTACTTAGAAAGTGTTTTAGAGTGTGCCTAATGCATATTTGTGACTTAGAGAGTGTCTTAGACATAATTGTGACTTAGAAAGAGTCTTAGACATAAGCATGTCTTGTGACTTAGAAAGAGTCTTAGACATAAGCATGTCTCCTAAAGTAAGAATTTTTCTTAGAATTGTGACTTAGTATGAGTCTTGAAAAAGTTTTGATTTAGAATTGAATTGAATTCATGAATTTGATGTAACTGTGACTTAGAACTGTGATTTTGAATATGTCTTACCATGACTTAGACATGGGTTTGAGTAAGAATTGGGCCTTATTATGTGTCTTAAAGTGTGACTTAGAAAAGTGTCTTGGACATAATTGTTCCTTATAAGTTTGTCTTAAAATGGTGACTTAGAATGAGTTTTAGTCATATTCCTGCATTGAAATAAGTCTTTGACAAAGCTGTGACTTAGAAAGCTTCTCAGACATGTCTGGTCTCAAAAGTATGGTTTTGTCTTAATTGTGACTTAAATGTGTCTTAAACATAAGCATGTCTCCGAATTAAGAATTTTTCTTAGAATTGTAACTTAGAATGAGTCTTAGACATAGTTGTGACTTAGAATTATCACTCAGATAGTGTCTCAGACAAAATTTGCTCTCAAAAATATTATATTGATTTAATTGTGACTTAGAACTGTGACTTAGAATATGTGACCGCAATCAATTAACCTCCCCTCCCCGCCATGCTTCCACCCCATTATTTAGTACAAAATATGTTAAAGATATACCAAAGGGTTTTATATTCAAAAAAAAAATCATTTTATTAGGGAAAAACGGGAATTTTACATATATTGTCTTGAACCTGTATCAGTGACAGTTTTGATGCATTAGCATGTTAAAAAAGGAACATTTCTGATGCTTTCCAACAGTTGAATTGTATTAAATAGATTTCCAAGTAGGGTTATGCAGACTAGGTTACGCAAAGAATCCAAATTCACACTTAAAGCATCTTATTTGTCCAAATTGATAATATATAGTTCGTTTTCAAGATTATCAAAGTTAACCTGCAGAAAAGTAATTGACTTTAAAAACTTGAAATATATATATATATATATATATATATTTCAATATTGTTTTGTTATGGTAGACATACTATTAATATTCAAACCTATTAACAGCTATACATTTTTGATGTGCTTGATTTGTGTGTTGCAAATTGTCAATTTCAAACAGATTTTTATAGGTTTTAAAAAACTTCAGTTTCAGGAACTTCATAAAGAATATAAACTATATCTAATTACAAAATGACAATAATTTAAAAATTTTGGCCATGATATAAAAAATTAAGTATCGAAACCAATTTAATCTTTTGCAATTTGCATATTTGAAGTAAACTTATTATATTCATAATCATCTTCTAATAAGTAATAAGGAAACACCAGCATCAATGATGCCTTGAAATTAACTTCTTTCGTAAAGCTAACTCAGAAATATGTATTTAAAGAAAGATTTAAACAGAAATAATTTTAGAGAATTTTTATTAAATGTCGTCTTTATGTCATACAGTGCAGAATACTTACTCTGGCGATAGATTGTCTATAAGATTTAAGTCTCGATCTAAATATGACCCTTCCAACTAATCTTATTTTATCTTCTCGTTATATAAAAAAATTCAAGAAAATAACCCAGATAACTTTGTTCACATATTGAATCAGTAAGCATATAAAATATATGGCAGATGCTGAACTCCAACCTTCGAGTGTGCGAGGCATGGGGAAGACTTCACTGCAGATTTTACTTTTGTACATGACCAGTTTCTCAACAATTTTCAATTAAATTAGTATTTATTTAGGGTTAGGATAGGTTAAGACGCTTTCTGGGCCGAGCGCTGCGGCCACGGGTTAGGTTAAGTTATGACACTCTTTTATGTAGGGTTCGGTTAGGTTAAGACACTTTCTGGGCCGAGTACTGCGGCTAGAACAGGCTTGGGAGCCGAGCGCTGCGGCCACGAGTTTGGTTAAGCTATGACACTTCCTGGGCCGAGCGCTGCGGCTAGGATTCAATCTCGATCTACAAATGTCATCCCCTTTTAATCATGCTATTAATTAATCAGTGAAGTCTTCCCCACCTCGCACACTCGAAGGTTGGAGTTCAGCGTCTGCCTAAAATATATGCATATCAAGTTGAATCTATTTTGAAAGACATGAATCATCTTTAGAGTGTAGCACCGCTGCGCCTCAGCCTTTAATTTTACCCCACTTAATGAAATGTAAATGTACATTCTAGAACTAAAAAGTTATTTTATAGCATTTATTGGCAAATCATCATCACGAGAGCTTGCAACCTTTGGATTACTGTGTTGTAACTTGTATTGTGTTAATCTAGCGTGTTTTAAAGTATACAGAAGCTTAAAAAAGAACAGAAAATTCATTCCTGGAAACCAGTTTTTATCCATAAAGAATTTTGTAGTCGAATAAACCATGTTGCTTTGAAATTAAGAGCAGTATTTTATGAGATTAGATTTCCGCTTTAGAACACCAATACAGAAAATACACTAATAACATAATTGAACGAGACATTTGCGTTTTTTTTTAACTTTTGAATTAACCTGTCTCTGTGGTTAGTCCATAGTTGTCTTATTATATCAAAGACTTCCATTTATAACGTATATATATATATTGTAATTATGATAATTATGCAAGAGCCATATTGTAAATTTATATATCAATCATTTTATTGAGTTTATCTTTGTCAACATATGCATCCAAACAGTCGATGCAATGTTTGGTATCAAATATCATAATGATACGACTTCTGGCTTACAACCCCCCCCCCATTCCCCCCTCGGCTCCTATCACTCCCCTTCCCCTCCTAAAAACTTATGTTATCCCCAAGAAGTATGGAATTTAAGGGAGATACAAATTACGCGGCCCGTCCTACCATATGATTAAACATACGTTATTTCTTAATCTACCTTTTAACATATAAAAGCCCCCCTCAACTCATTCATAAATATTCAATTTCTAAGAAATTTTTACTGTGGTGCAAAAGGTTAAGAATTTTGATAAGTTTAGCGTAAAAAAACTTTGACGTGAAGTGGTTCAGCTTCGTCTATAAGTAATTCAACGAGTTCCCGCTTTTAATTTAATCTGATCCTATAGTATACGCATTTTTAAAATTTAGCCTTTAGAGCCAAAGAACCCCCCCCCCCCCCC
>NW_019396585.1:38316-102168 GCF_000591075.1 Eurytemora carolleeae | reverse complement strand
AGATACAGATACAGATACAGATACAGATACAGATACAGATACAGATACAGATACAGATACAGATACAGATACAGATACAGATACAGATACAGAAAAATTTACCATTTTTATTTTTAAAGGATCTGTTGCAAGAAGACTACACTAGATTACCAGAATATTTGCTGGATACAACTAACACAGATTTGCAATCTGATCCTTTAACTAGGCTAATTTGTTCAGGTAAATTAATATTAATATTAATATAATAAGATCATCAATGTTTTTTTAAAAACATTTTAGTTTTTTACTTGTATCTAATCATAATTGATGCATTTCTTTTTATTTGGATAAAATCAAGGTTTTTTGTTAAATGTTTTTTTTTATTGTTTCATTTATTCTTAACTGAATAATATTCGTTTTATATAAATTGTCAATATTTTATATATTTTTTTGATAAAATCAACGTGTTTTTATCGAATATTTTTTGATTTTGATTTTTTATAAATGAAAGGGTATGGGGTTGATCTAAATATAAATTTTCATATTAATCTAATGATTTAATTTTTCTTTTTTACTTAATTCATTGATTTAAATAAATTTTATAGATTAAACCTGTTGATAAGCCTGCATTTAAACCTGTAATAAATCTTTTATTAAACCTATCATTAAACCTATAATTAAACCTATAGTTAAACCTGTAATTAATCCTTAATTAAACCTATAAACTAAACGTGTAATTAAACCTAGAACTAAACCTTTAATTTATCCTTAATTAAACCTTTACAGGAGTGCTCCCTGAAAGTCCTCCTGACTCTGGATCTGAACACATCACTTCACCTCTTCACTCATCACCTTCTCCTTTACACACTTCATCATCACCCTCAACCCTCTCTACCCCCTCCTCCCTCTCCCCCTCTCCTTTCTCCCCCCCCTCCCCTTTCTCCAAGAATTTACATTAAAAAATTAAAAATAAACTTAGTTTATGATAATCTATATTTCAGTTTATGATAATCTATATTTCATTTTTTGAATTTAAAACTTTTAATATTTGTTTGTTAGTCATCAATTATGCCAGTCAAGTTAAAAAGCATAAAGAGTGTACATATCTAATTTATCTATATATAAGGGTATGATCTAAAAGAAGTGTGTAGTTACCTTCAGGAAATGTTGAAAACAAAGTGATGGTTGAAACGATACTCATAAATACTTTTATTATATCAAGTTCAACTGTATGATATGACTGAGCATGAGGTTGTAAAAGAGTTCAATTCATATTTTATGAAAATTAAGAGGCAAGTGGTAAGCTTGCAACAACGCAAACAACAAAACTAAGTTTAAAAACACATAAATTCAAATTCTTTTCTGATATTAGCTCAAAATTTCTTTCTTTTTTGTTAAAAGGTCTAAGTAAATGCAATTTTACTGTTTTACTCTGATGAAAAAAGCCTTCTATGCGTTTGTAGTCCGATAAGAATGATTCATCCTGATAGAATTGGTGTAATCTTTCTGCACAAGGGCGTACACAGAAATAAATTAAGGNGAAATATGCACAAACATGAACATTATAGTAATCTAATTATGCATTAATTATTATAATTTCTAAACCTTTTTTTTCGCTCTGCAATATATTTAAATAAATCTAGAGTAATAAAAAAGTTTAGTTTTCGAAGTAGGTAAACCGAGAGGGTTTCTAACATACTACATAGTCTTACGCCAAACAAAAGCATCGCACGATAAAATTTTACTTTTACGTGACCCCATCCAAAATTAAGAACTTTATACCAGAGCACTTTTCAAGTCATTTACAAATATTATTGGGGCTTAAAAACGCTAATCCCTGCTTTTTTTGGTCCACACTGTATATACATTTAAAGCTAACAGCAAGAAAAATGAGGAAGCCTAGTAAAATATCCCCCTTAATTCTTAACCAAGGGCCGAATTTTATGAATTTGATTTTGAGAGGTTGCCGAACAACCGGTTTAAATCTTGAATAACCGATTCAAATTCTCATGATCATATCCTTAACTTTGAATCGTTGATGCAGGATTTGTACAAGCGGTAGTTAGCTCAGCGTTCTCTCTCAAATTCATTGAATTCGGTTCCCATCTCAGAATAATATGTTAATGATGTATTTTCATTTTCAACTCATTTTCTAATATTTTTTTTAGATATAAAATGTTTCAACGGCGAGCTTCAAGCTCTTGCAAATCGTCTCTTTTGGTTTAAAAATATCAACTTTAAAGAAACGGCGAAAAAAGTTAAATAAAGATGGATTTAGTAGATTTGGACGCGAATATGGAAATCGATGCTTTAGACGCAGGTGTGTTTGTTAATTTTTCAAAGATCAGGTAGTTTGGACGAGTATTATGGTTATTTTGCTTAATTGGTTGAACTATTAGACTTACTGTGTCCCAAAGCGAAATTTTATAATTTAACTGTGCACTTTTATAGGTTTTGATATCGATGACTTACAAAACTATCTTTCTGATAATACATCACAGCTTCAGGTATACAGATACAGATACAGATACAGATACAGATACAGATACAGATACAGATACAGAAAAATTTACCATTTTTATTTTTAAAGGATCTGTTGCAAGAAGACTACACTAGATTACCAGAATATTTGCTGGATACAACTAACACAGATTTGCAATCTGATCCTTTAACTAGGCTAATTTGTTCAGGTAAATTAATATTAATATTAATATAATAAGATCATCAATGTTTTTTTAAAAACATTTTAGTTTTTTACTTGTATCTAATCATAATTGATGCATTTCTTTTTATTTGGATAAAATCAAGGTTTTTTGTTAAATGTTTTTTTTTATTGTTTCATTTATTCTTAACTGAATAATATTCGTTTTATATAAATTGTCAATATTTTATATATTTTTTTGATAAAATCAACGTGTTTTTATCGAATATTTTTTGATTTTGATTTTTTATAAATGAAAGGGTATGGGGTTGATCTAAATATAAATTTTCATATTAATCTAATGATTTAATTTTTCTTTTTTACTTAATTCATTGATTTAAATAAATTTTATAGATTAAACCTGTTGATAAGCCTGCATTTAAACCTGTAATAAATCTTTTATTAAACCTATCATTAAACCTATAATTAAACCTATAGTTAAACCTGTAATTAATCCTTAATTAAACCTATAAACTAAACGTGTAATTAAACCTAGAACTAAACCTTTAATTTATCCTTAATTAAACCTTTACAGGAGTGCTCCCTGAAAGTCCTCCTGACTCTGGATCTGAACACATCACTTCACCTCTTCACTCATCACCTTCTCCTTTACACACTTCATCATCACCCTCAACCCTCTCTACCCCCTCCTCCCTCTCCCCCTCTACTTTCTCCACCCCCTCCCCTTTCTCCTCCCAGGAAGTGTCAGGAGGTGTGGTATCTCACTACCCCTTCTCCTCCAATACACAACAACATCAACCCAGCAGTCTACAGCATACTCAGGTACAGTGGTCGGCGTTTATATCATTACAATGCTCACGGCTTTCTTTTTCAGTTTTATAATTAATATCTTTAACAAATAAACCGTCAAATATAATATTTAAATTAATAACATCATTATTTATAGAACATAAATCTAATCAAATAGACTATTAATTCAGCCTAATTGCTCTAACTATTTTGGTCCCAGCTGCTGTAAACTTTTTTCTTTATTAATCTAACCTTATAGTTTAAAGTTATATTTAAGGATGATATATATCTAAATGATTTTTTTTATTTAAGATCTTCATTAAATACTATCCTTTGATATTGGTACCCCTGTATAAAGATAATACTAATAATTGTTCAGATTAGTCGAGACCTTCGAGAAATTGATTACACTAAACCTCTTCTGCTTTTGCAGCAAGGAATTTTTCACTTTTTATTATGATATATCATAATTTACAGTAATACCCATAAAACAATGGATATGTAAAACGATATTTGTCTTCACCATCCTGTTACAAAGCAAGTAGTTTTAAAATTTGCCTAAAATTAACATTTGCAGTTAAATGTTTCTGTGCACAATACATAATTTCTGTGTGTTATGTTATATAATACGAATATGCAAAATTATGGTCTACTGTTAAAGTTCGTCTTCCAATTCCACAGTTTTATGGGTCCTATTCTTTAGTCTGCATGCATGCAGTTGATTTTGTTACAAACATATTTGCAAATAAGACTTGAAACTTTAGTTCTTTTAACCTCTATGAGAAGAATGACATAATAAAAGAACATAAAATCAAATCATCAAACCATGAATTTACTTCTTCTGTAAATCTTATGATTTAACGAGATTATGAACTTAATTTTATTGTAGACTCTCCATCTAAGAGTTGCAAGTTGATTCACAATGGTAGCCTTTAAACATTGGACTGATCACGAAACGAAGAGATATCATTCTTTTTCTATCGGTAAATTGATTATTTCAACTGTGGTAAAATTGTTAATTGGAGAAGTGACTCTTTAAATAGAGGGTTGCACTTGAAATTACGTCGTCATGTACGTCTCTTTATTAAATTTTTCTTGGTTAAAGACGCTTTTTTGTTTATAATTAAGAAAGTGATAAATCATTGGTTGCAGGGGCTGAGGGCTTACACCAGGATCTAAACCTTCCATATTTGGGGGGTAAACGAACCAGTTTACCCGCCAGATTAAACCCTATTCCTTTAATCAATCAATCAATACCGGTGCAGAGTACAAACTCCAGTCTAATCGGGCGTAGTAATCCGCCAAATAGTTTTATGAAACCGGTTCTCAACAAAAATCAGCAAACATCAGATTTAAGAAATGCATACATTGGACCACCTCGAGGACCGAATATACCAGTTACGCTTGAAAATAGGTTTCCTCAAAAACAGGCAAGAAATTTTCAAATGAAATAAATAGAGAAATATTCATCTAATCCGCAAATTAGAAAAAATTTGATAGTTATCTGTTATTTCAATTCAGGGTTTGGAAGATGAAGTTAAAGAAGAGCCTATTCGATCACCAGGTAAATATATTTTATTCCATCTCTTTTCTCCTGACAGTAGTTCCTCTATGTACATTACTGAAAATATAACATTCAACAATTTTGCAAAGGAATTGAACACTCAAAATGCAACCCAATGGTATATAGACCTTTGATGTTTCAACTGAAAATTCTGTTAGATCAAAAAGTTTAAGTTTATATTATAAAAGGCTTGTAACCATTATGTTGCAATGATATATAAAGATAAGATTTAGACTTTGCGGCAGGTGTTAAGTCCTTTCTTGTAAATTGCAAAAAATACCTTTGGCCATATCAGATCCCAACAAAAATATAATAAAACTTTAAAATCAAAACAAATTTGATCAAATCTGATTTGTTTTTTAGTCCCTGGGGTACCATTGACGGTTGTTGCTCCGCCCCGAAAACGGCGGAAAGAGGAGGGTGAAGGATCCGCCACTGTCCACGCCCCACTAGACTCAACCCGGGGGCAGTTTAAAACGGAGGGTGAGGCGGGGGATTCAGGGCTTGTCACATTTTTCCCATTTCGGCCTGAAACATGGGGAACAACTTGTAATAATGAATATAAGGTAACAATATAAGTTAAAATGTGAAGCATGCATGCAATTGTTACATTTTTAAAGAACATCCTGTAGATAATTTTTAAAAACTTGTCATTTCATTTTGTTTAATGATTTCGATTTAACAACTGTAAAGTTATCGTAAAAATACTCAAGAAAAGTGTTTAAAGAGCATTTAAAAAATTATTTATTATATAAAGAATTAAAAATAGTTTTTAATGTGTATGTTTAAAAATTACCAATGCTAAATGCCATAAACAAATAATAAACTTTTTTCTTAACATTGATGTATACACGATTATTTTCATTAAAACTCCATTTAGATTCAAAAACTCGATTTTTTTTATTTGTGAACCTTCCCTTTATCTAGGCTGAAGGTGTCCCAGGGTTAACTGTTAGAGCGGACAAAGGGTTTAATTACAGTGCCACAGGTAGTATTTAGAGCCTCCAGTTAAAAATTATGAACCTGAAATTAAGTTGGATTTGCTTCACTTAAATCCAGACTCATAGTAGTTTAAACTTTAACTGAAAGAAATAGTTGAATTTATGTCCAGATCTGAAAACGTTCTTACATTAATTAAAATCAAATTATTTTTTAAATTTCCAGAAGTTTAAGGGATTGTCGTTGTAATTTCAAGAGACCCACATTTAAAAAATGGCTTTCCCAATTCACAACAGCACCTTTTGAAACCTTATTCTGATCAATAATATGAAATATGTCGTCGTTTTTCTTGCCTATAAACCATTTCATTTTGATCATTTATCATTGTTTTCCTGCAGCAGAAATGCGCTAATCACTTCAGAGTAGAAACTACAATTGGAAAAAATCTGTTTTTTTTTTCTCAGATGAGGCCTTTATTGCACAGAAGAAGAACCATTTTCAGCTGACTTGTCACGTGACAAAGGTAAGCAATTATACCTTTTTAGTTGACTTACTACCTGACAAATGTAAACAATAATACATATTCAATTGACATGTCACGTGACAAAGGTAAACAATAATACATATTCAATTGACATGTCACGTGACAAAGGTAAGCAATAATACATTTTACCTATTCAGCTGCCATGTTATGTGACAGAGAAAAACACTAATATATATTCAGTTGACATGCTACGTGAAAAATGAAAACAATAATACATATTTAGTTGACCTGATACGTGACAAAGGTAAACAATTATACATATTTAGTTGACATGTTACATGACAAAGGTAAACACTAATATATATTCAGCTGACATGTTACATCACAAAGGTAAACACTAATACATATTCCGCTGATATATTACAGGACAAAAGTAAATAATAGTATATATTCCGCTGACATGTTAGTTGACAAACGTTAACAATAATACATATTCAGCTGACATGTTACGTTGCGAGGATAAAAAATATATGTTCAGCTGACATGTAACGTGACAAAGTTAAACAATAATATATATTCAGTTGACATGTTGCGTGAAAAAGGTAAACAAAAATATATTCAGGTGACATGTTATGGACAAAGGTAAACAATAATATATATTCCGCTGACATGTTGGTTGACAAACGTTAACAATAATACATATTCAGCTGACATGTTACGTTGCGAGGATAAAAGATATATGTTCAGCTGACATGTCACGTGACAAAGGTAAACAATAATATATTCAGGTGACATGTTATGGACAAAGGTAAACAATAATATATATTCCGCTGACATTTGGTTGACAAACGTTAACAATAATACATATTCAGCTGACATGTCACGTGACAAAGGTAAACATATACATTTTCAGCTACCATGTCATGAAACATTCAAAAAAGTTGGTTGGATACTTACTGGAACTAGCATGGGTTTAGTAGTTTAAAGTGGGGATAGTTCCGTTGATGTAGCAGCTCATTTGTATTAAATATAGGGCGGTTAATACAGCTGCCGCATGCCAAACGAGTTTTGTCCGTGAAGACAAATACAAACCACGCATCAAGAGCGTGGCATATATCCAAGCCAAGTCTGACACAGATGCAAGCCTGCATTTAAGCAAATGATTTTTTCCTGCAACATGGAGATAGGAGAACTTGCCAGGTTGAGCAGGATACACGGGAAGTCTCGAGTAATAAGTTTATCAGAGAAGTCGAATGGAAAGTACATCCACCGTCTGAAGCGGAGAGTTCTCAGAATAACTTGTCTTGGTTCTAACTAGTAACTAGTACCTACTTTAATGTTTAACAGTTTGTCTACCCTATTTTTTATCAATACAATATTTATGTACAAAAACGCTTATTTATTCATTAAAGTTTCGGACTCAAGTTTAATTAGTTCTTATCCTTTATATTACATATTAATCCTGTGTTTCTAGGATGGAATGCACTCCATGTTGAAAACTGGAACTGGATACTCACAAATACAATTTCTTCAATTAAACTTTGCAGGAGTAAAGAAGGAAGCCCCAGATCACATTATCCAGGTCTAAAGGAATTGAACACTTGCCACAAGTTTCAATGTTCTAAACACTATCCTTTGCGAGCTGAAGGATGTTAACCATTGATATTTCTAGTTTATTCTGGTGCAGAATTCATGATTTGAAATATATTTTACGACATAAAGTTCCAAAGATAAAGGTTTTCGAAAATTCAAAATTATAGCGATTTTAGTTCCACTTTTTCCACTTTTTAGAACAGTTTATTAAATTAACTTTAATGCATAAGCTTTTTTCAAGATTTCATAAATAAATTTTATAGGTCGGATGGGCACTTTTTCAAGGTCGAATGGGCAACTTTGTAGGGAGGGAGTGTTGTCAGTATTATTATCAATTACGTTGGCAATATCATAAATAATAATTTTTACAGTATCATCATTTTTAACTCTGGCACTATCTTTATCAATAACTTTGGCAATGTCTTTTTTAAAGCCTTTGAAAATATCTTCTATCAAAGCCTTTGGCAATAAATCGCGCCGAAACTAAGTTTATTACTCATACTAACTTTATTATTGATTTTCTAATTGACTTGAAACTAGGTTTATTACTCATACTAACATTATTATTGATTTTCTAATTGACTTGAAACTAGGTTTATTATTCATACTAACATTATTTTTGATTTTCTAATTGACTTGAAACTAGGTTTATTACTCATACTAACTTTATTATTGATTTTCTAATTGACTTGAAACTAGGTTTATTACTCATACTAACTTTAATATTGATTTTCTAATTGACTTGAAACTAGGTTTATTACTCATACTAACATTATTATTGATTTTCTAATTGACTTGAAACTAGGTTTATTACTCATACTAATATTGTTATTGATTTTCTAATTGACTTGAAACTAGGTTTATTACTCATACTAACTTTATTATTGATTTTCTAATTGACTTGAAACAGTCGTCAAAGTTTTGACTGACTCAAGCCTATTTCAGATTGAGCAGAGTCAAGCTGATAGATCAAGGAAAAAGTTTTTTCCGATCCGGCTGAGCTTTAAGGGAGATCAACCAATGCGTGTTTCTGTAGGCATGTTCTAATATTTATTGTATTTTCTATATGTCCACTTTAACACGTTTTTCTTTTTTGAAATCATTGTAATATTTTTATATTTTTAGGTTTTTTTTTGTAAATTTTTCCTTTACTTTTTTTGAAAAACTTTGAATTAATTATTTCCTTTCTTTTTTCATTGTTTACTTTTTTATCTTTTGTGGTTGTTTTATATATATATATATATATGACATGGTTCAAGGTCGTCTTCATTTCTCTGAGACAACACTGAACAATATGAGGAAAAGGGGTAAACCGAATCCAGATCAAAGGTAACTAAGAACTAGGTAGAGATAGTGGCTAAGGGAAGAAGGTGTAAGGGGAGGGGAGATGGGGGCGGGGCATAGATAAAGATAGATTGCGCATAAGACGACATTTTTCATCTTGCAAGATATAAATGTACAGAGAAGTTTTGAAGATATTCCTATTATATAGATTAACTAGGTCGGTTGTGAAAATTGGCTGTTCTTATGTCATTGAGTACTTGTGGTGTACATGAGTTCTGTAGAGAGAAATTTAAGTTAGTTTAGTCCTTCTCATGTCCTTCTTCAGCTCTCGTCAATATGATATATTGCTCAGTGAAATATTGTTGTTCAAATAGTTCCATTTACGGAATTATTTTACACTCTATTATGAAATCCATTAAAACACCAAACCACCCCGCTTATCATTGAAGTACACTTTGACCCCTAGAAGTGTGAGTTCGCGGACTGTACAATTCTTGGTGATTTTGTGCACATAAGCTATCTATGTTTATTTATATATCTATGGGGCAGGGTCCTCTGGAAATTACAGAGAATTCTTTTTTATTATTATAAGAGATTAAGGACACAAAAAAAAGACTAAAGATAGTGTAATCTCAAATAAACTAAAGATGGTGTAATCTCAAATAAACTAAAGATAGTGTAATCTCAAATAAACTAGAGATGGTGTAATCTCAAATAAACTAAAGATGGTGTAATCTCAAATAATCTAGTGATGGTGTAATCTCAAATAAACTAAAGATGGTGTAATCTCAAATAAACTAAAGATGGTGTAATCTCAAATAAAATGTTTAGATACTTCCAACTTGTTGTAAGCATTGAAGCTGTACTTCAAAACAGGCAAACGGTTTGCCTTGTCGCTCTAGCAACAGATAAAATAATAGTTAGGTAAGTATTTCTAGTTTTTAGGTATTTAATTTTATATATAACCTTCGAAGAAAGGATATAAATTAAAAGAATTGGGTATAGAAAGGTTCGGTACTTGTAAAAAAAGAAACACCATGGATTGGATTGGATACTCCACATATTTATTTACATGCAATAATGTACTGCAGATTCTGGGAGAAATGTAAATACAAAATAATTGTAAAATATTAATATTCTTTTTAAGACTTAAAATAAAATGAGTAAAAATAAATGAAATGATAAACAAAGATTTACGGGTTTAGATGAATTTGTCTTTGTAATATATTAATTGAACTAGTTATGCTAATATGTATGTGCATTGTGCATTGCTCTACGTAATCTCGGTCAAAGAAAATTGAATCATGAAATCAGAAATCATTTAAATGCATCATAAAACAGAAAGTAAAATGTATTTTAACTAGGTACGTTTATTAGAACTATAACTGATTGTCTTAAATCTTGGCCAAATTAGAAAAGTAGTTTAACTTTCCAAAACTAGTTCAACTAGTCAGTAATCTGACTTCAGAAATAAATTGTTTATAAAAAAATAAAAAAACTAGAAATGGTATCTTTACAAATAAAAAATAATTATCAAGGGCCTCGAATCCTGGTTTGTTTGAGACTGATACTAGTGAAGGAGGATGGATCAAGGGAGCAGATACTCTCTACCATTTGGGTGAGTCCAAAGTATTTTAATCGAAAAGTTTGAAAAAAAGCAACAAAAATCTTCCAAATTTTAATTGTAAATATAATTATTTATTAGGAGTGCAAAATACCGTAAAATCTAGAATTATGAATAGCACTAGAAATTTTTGAGAAAAATATGACGATTTGAGCCTTTGTAAAGCTTGAAAGGAATTGAGTCTTTGCCACAAACTCTGATTTTCTAATCATTATATCTTTGGAACCAAATGTTGCATACCTTAGATATTTCAAACTATAAATTCTGTTAAATCAATTAATCTGAGTTTGAAATATAAAAAGGTTTACAACATCGAGTTTTAAAGATATTGTGGTTTAAATATCTGATTTTGTTCCTAAGACTCAATTCCTTTAACCTAAAATGGCAATCAAACACACGCCCTGGAAACTCTAAGCGCCTAATTCTTAAAAATTAAACTTTTTGTTTAGAAGGTCAGTATTTTTAAATAACAATAATTCATGCTATTAAAGTCTTCACAAAAGTTGCGCCGACCCCAGTACTTTCTCCTCAAGCTGCGCTGGCTGAGGGAAAATCGACCACTTTTTTCAGACCATCCAGGCTCTACAGCCGTGTTTTTTGTAACATGATTGACGATTGTGTACAAATTGCATAATTTAAACTAGGATTACTTGATCTTATTTATTTACATATATATTTCTAGTTTACAATATCTTAGAGCTATTGGGTTGCAAATATACAGGAATTAGAAAATCAAAGTTTGTGGCAAAGATTCAATTCCTTTTACTTTGATTTGTTTAGGCAAGGTTGGGATTGGAACTGATGTTTCAGAAGAAAGTTTAACGGTGCAAGGAAACCTTCAGGAAAGATAATATTGATAATGCTCAGATATTTTTTAAAAGTAAAAATATTGTAAAAATCCGTATCAAGCTTATAACTCAAAGCA
Organism: Eurytemora carolleeae; assembly: GCF_000591075.1. Classification (NCBI taxonomy): domain Eukaryota; kingdom Metazoa; phylum Arthropoda; class Copepoda; order Calanoida; family Temoridae; genus Eurytemora; species Eurytemora carolleeae. Next base: position 90,325 of record NW_019396585.1, on the reverse strand, counting down.
AGTGTTCACGAAAAATAGAATGGCCGGGTATAGGCTTACGTCGAAAAATATTCGATGGTGATTGCTTCTAATCTTACTTCATCTGTTCCGTTTACAACGAGAAAATTGCTAAAATCGAATCATACCGAAGAACGTAGCGTCCATACAAATTCAGAAAGCTGCAATATTCAACTCGGATCGTTAAAAAATTAATTTAATTTTAAACAAATCATTCATACAACCTATAATCATTGATTTTTTTTCTGGGAATTCGTTTATAGTTAATATTTTATAAAACTTACTTTAATTTTTTTATATTACAAATTATAATCATTTATTTATTTTCGACGAATTCGCTTATAGTTAATATTTCATAAAACTTACTTTCATTTTTTTTATATTACAACCTATAATCATTTATTTATTTTCGACGAATTCGTTTATAGTTAATATTTCAAAAAACTTACTTTCATTTTTTTTATATTACAACCTATAATCATTTATTTATTTTCGACGAATTCGTTTATTGTTAATATTTCATAATACTTGCTACTTTCAGTTTTCACCAACACTCCCTTCAAAATAAACTAATTTTCAACTAAAATGTAGACTAGAGTGTAGACTAGAGTGTAAACGTAATTTCAAGTGAAATTGATTCAAAAAGTGGCATATCCGATTCACAACAATTTATCTGGTAAAAATGTTCAATTTTCCTACATTAGAAATTTTTGTAAAGAAACCTCAACTGAAAATCATTAGTTTTTCAAAATGAATAGCTTTTAAGAGTACCGTTGTGAATTGGGCATTTCTATCTTTGCAGTAAGGGTCACTTTAAATTGTGCCAATAGTCCGCTTAAGCGCAAAATATAGTCAAAAAATTATAAGATAAGTTCTGTATTAGAAATGAATCTCGTCTTTTTTTTTGTCCAGAACCTAATTAAATAGCTGGAGGTTAAAAACTTAGCTTGGAGTTCACCTTAGCGGAGGCTTTAAAGAAAAAAGTTTTTAAAATATTGATATTATTCTGATTTAGGTGGCTGGAGAAATTTTACATCCTTCTGACAGGGAAGCATAGAATAGAATAGAATAGAATAGAATAGAATAGAATAGAATAGAATAGAATAGAATAGAATAGAATAGAATAGAATAGAATAGAATAGAATAGAATAGAATAGAAAAGAATAGAAAAGAATATAATAGAATAGAATAGAATAGAAAAGAATAGAATAGAATTTATTCTTAACAAATTGGTAAAAAATTGGAAAAAGTGAAAGGGAAAAGAGTGAAATGTAAAAAATAATAGTGAACCACATTGAAAGTGAACTTACAAGATATAACAAAAAGTGAAAGTGGCCTCAAAAGATCATATAGACATAACAGGAAAGGAAAAGGATCCAACATAATATCAACCTCTTAACCGCTTTTTCGGTGAGTTAAAATTGAATTTAGTATTTTATATAATCATGATATCATATATGATCGACTTTATTTGTTCAATGATGAAATCAAATTTAAAGGCCATAAGAAAATATAATTCCAAACTGTTATTAGGTGGAAAAAAACACTATTTTGCCGTTCTTCAGTTTTTAAAAAGGGGAAATTATATTTCTAGAAAGCGCACCTTCCTTTTATGTACAAAGGATGAGGCTCAAGCTAGTTTCGTACACCAAGACCCCCCCCCACCCCCCTTTTCACCGCCCCCTTTGTATACACCCTTGACAAGTTTAGGGATAAAATCGTAGAATGTCTCTTTAAACCAGGAAAGAATACCGTTGACTCTTATTATCCTGATTTCAATCCTGATTTACCGTTTAAATCTCCGGATGACGCGCAGTTTTCTCGCGCACTTTGCCGCGTTCATTCCTCATGGTTCAGTTTTATACGGTTTCTCGAGTATTTACATTCATAGCCAGTAAAGAAGTTAAAATAGTCTCCTTTAAGACTCAAAGAAGTTCGCAGTAAGAATTCGATTCTACTGGAGACCACCGGGGGGATTTTATTTTCACTGGAGGGGTTTCAAAAATGCTTTCTACAAATTAAAACTTTACGCAGGGTGATTTACATTCCACTGGAGGGATTCAGATGTCCTTCCTGGGGGTTTATAATTCCACTGGAGGGATTCAGTTATCCTTCCAAGTGGTTTATAATTCCACTGGAGGGATTCAGTTATCCTTCCAAGGGGTTTATAATTCCACTGGAGGGATTCAGATATCCTTCCTGGGGGTTTATAATTCCACTGGAGGGATTCAGATGTCCTTCCTGGGGGGTTATAATTCCACTGGAGGGATTCAGTTATCCTTCCTAGGGGTATATAACTCCACTAGAAGGATTTAGACATCCGTCCTGGGGGTTTATATTTCCACTGGAGGGATTCAGTATCTGAATCCCTCCAGTGGAATAATACACCCCCAGGATGGATATCTGAATCCCTCCAGTAGCATCATAAGTACCTAGGAAATATATCTGAATCCCTCCAGTGGAATTATAAACCCCTAGGAAGGATAACTGAATCCCTCCAGTGGAATTATAACCCCCCAGGAAGGACATCTGATTCCCTCCAGTGGAATGTAAATCACCCTGCGTAAAGTTTTGAATTGTTAAAAGCATTTTTTCAAACCCCTCCAGAGAAAAAGAATTCCCTCCGGTGGTCTCCAGTGGAGTCATCTTACTACGAACTTCCGTGACCCCTTCTTTAATTCTTTTTAATAAATAAAGCTAACAGTTTTGATATTCGTATTTGTTTTATAAGTAGACATTTATAACGTAAATAATCTGAACGCTGTTATTATAGTTACACATTACAAAATCTGTAACGACAATTAATAATAATACGTGTTAAAGACGACTTTAAGTCTACGTTTTACTGGTGAAGACTGTATTTTTTTTAGAAAAGTACACGGTAAACCATGATAACGGGATGAAAGGTTTTTTACAGTCAAAATATGCAGAAATTTTCTTTTAAAAAATTAATTTTAATTCTACGACTTTTGCACTTTTATTTTTTATTCAACTTAATTTTTTTATACAAAACTGCTGACTGTAAAAATATTAAGTTTTGACCCTGTGTACTATTTTTCACGTTCAAGCAGCAGTTCTATTGACCCAACTTAGACAAGACTCATCAGGAATAAGATTTTACTAACAACAAGGGAACTTAAAATTACTCTCCATAAACTAATCCATTTATCTCTACAACCTAATGTCAGACCTTTTGTGTTGTGAATCTTGGTATAAAGCATTGATTTCCATCTTATTCAAATCTAAGAATTTATCTAATTCTTCGAAAAGATTTAATGGGCTCTATGAAAGGATCAATTATTTGTTCTCAAATCAAAAAATGTACAAATTGGATATCGATATTAAGCCTACAAGATTAAGAATATCAACACAGAAGTTAATTTCTTATTATATAGTGTGCTAAATTAAATAGTCAAAATTTAAAATGCTAGGTTTCAAAGATATAGGAATAAAAAAATATTTGTTCTTAAGACGAGTTTTTTTTAATATTGTCCTCTTCATTACAAATGCAATGTTTAAATAATCCCGACCAAAATTCAAAACGTAAAAAAAATATTAAAATTAAAATCTTGTTTGAATATAGAGGGTAGAAAATACACAGTTTATAAAGAATCAGAATCTCAGGCAATTCTCGACTCAGTGTTTAAATAATTTTACAATCTTTAAAAAATATAAAACTTTTACAACTTGTTACGTAACATTCATTCTAAATCTACTGATAGATGGTGAATATTAAAAATATTAGAAGCATATTAAAACCAAAAGCTCAATACTTTCCTTACTCCATCTTCTATATGCAAACTTTACAAAGACATTTTGAAGTCATGAAATCTTATTTTCAAACAAACTATTTTAAAATTCTATTCGCATGCTTCTAAATCTTGTGCTTTTGTTTGATACATATTATCAATTAAAGTTTATAATGTTGATAGATATGTTATATTGACTTAAATTGGTTGATATTAATTAGTTGAATTGGTTGATATTGGTTGATATTGGTTGTAATTTATTTATTTGTTATGATATTGGTTAATGTATGGTAATACTGGTTAAGAGTGGTCGATATTGTTTATATTTGTTGAAATTGGTTGATATTGGTCTTTATCTGTTGATATTGGTGAATATTGGCTGTTATTGGTTATATTGGTTGATATTGGTTAATATTAGTTAATATCAGTTGATATTGGTTGACATTGGTTAATATTGGTTAATATTGGTTGACATTGGTTAATATTGGTTAATATTGGTTGATATTGGTTAATATTGGTTGACAATGGATAATACATATAACTTGAGAATGAATTGACCTCCAGGAACCCGACTGTGAAAGTTCTGGGGCAGTTTCCACATTCACATTCTTAAACTTTCTAGCGTCTTCCATCTCTCTGGCTGGCAACCTAGGCAATCAATTAATCAATTAATCAGTAAATTTATTGAATCAGCTTTCTAAAAACTAATTAATTTACGTTTTACATTTTACTTCTTACAAACATCTTAGGTTTTTGAATATATATAAATGATAAACTAGAATTCAAAGAACAAAAAAAATCTATAAAAGATCTAAACATTTGCCTTAGACTATAACTCTCTTGTCCTTATATTTTTTTTAACCTATTGGTAAAAATCTTTTTTAACTTGGACTAATATATCTGTTGGAATGCACAGTTTGAAATAACAAAAGTCTTCAAAGTCAGGTGGCAAAGATATGAGAATTATAAAATTATAGGCTGCCAGTGGCAAGCGTTAAGTTAATAAACCGATTGTAAGAGAAACCGTTTTTCTTAATTGATTTAAAAAAAGTGTCCAATACGAACAGCAACAACAACAACAATAACAACAATAACAATGAGAATAACAACAACGATAACAACATCAATATCGGAAACAACAACAACAATGCCAACAGTAACAATGCAATCATGTTTCTGCCAATGATTGGAAAAAGATCTATCCAGGGAAATCAATAATAATCAAATTAAATTTTATAGCATCATTGCTTGAAGAGTCAAATGGACTGTAAACCCAATATCAATACACCCGATTCACAAGGGTAACCTAAGTCCTTTTTTAAACTTACATCAAAGAAATCTTCCTCGATTTTTTGTCAATAAATGATAAAAAAACAAGCAATTTTCTTACTTGTTTCATCAGCAAAAATTCCCAATTGTCACTTATACAGAGAACCGCAATTGAAAATTATCAATTTTTAGAGGAAAACTAGGTAAACTTAATCATTTTTGCAAAGGTTTAAAGGGTCCGTTGTAAATCGGGCATTTTACTCGTTAAATAGAGGGTCAAAGGGAATTACGTCTATTTACAAAATCCGGGGAAATAAGATTTGTTTCAACTTTATACAATTTTTTTCTTTTCTTTTATTTTGCATGTATGTTTTAAAGCAAATTAATGGTGATGTTTGCCATTTTATTTTAATTTTATTATATGATTGTAAAACTTAAGTATGAACACCACTTTGAAAACCGGACATATGTGGACGAAATCTGCAGAAAAAGTTCAGATAATTTGGGCATAATCGGTGTGCGAACTACTATTCTTTTCCACCAGCTGTTGCAGTGTGGCCAGGAGTGTAAATATTCGCAAATTTGCAAAATTGTGCTCAGCTCTGGTATTCTGAATTTAGCGAAGAATGCAAATTTCGAATATCTTATTCATCATTTAGGTGAATAATTTGATTATCAAGAAAGAATGTCTGTAAATTCAAGAATTCATACTTATATTTTTTCTTTCAATAAACCCAACACAGAAAGTATAATAACTTGCATTAAGCTCAAATTTGTTAATCCTTATATCTTTATAACCTGAACCCATATGATGTCGTTGATTTTTTTATTTATAAAAATATAAATTCTATCAGATCAAATAGTCTGTATTTTGAAAAGTTATCAAATTTAAACACTTCCAAATAAAAGGATAAATGCTTGAATCCACATTTAAAGTTACCATGCGATATCAAAGAGGAATTTAATTAATCCCTAGGCCTGCATAAGATGGAGATTAAAGCTTGATCCTGAAATTCATAACACAAAAGTTCAAAGGTTGCATATATATGAGGATTAATTAGTTCACTTGCTGGTTCTTTTATTTTTAACTTCTGACATCTTTATTTTAATCATACGAATGTCTGAAATTAAATTTATTACATATTTAACCTTGTACCAAAATTATTAAATTTGAACTGCGTAACGCCGGTTCAATTATGAATCACTGAATCAAAATCCTTTTTTTAATCTTTAACTTTGAATCGGTAGTTCAATTATTTGAACCGGCAGTAAGTAGTTCAGCGACGCAGCTCAAATTAAATAAATTTGGTCTTTGCCTATCTAACCTTTTTCTCATAATTTTTAGTTCGAGGTGCCTTTCTTATATCTATGAATAAGACCTGGAGTCCTGAGAGATGTTATTAAATCTAGTTCTAATTATCCTCTCGGTAATTAATCCAATATCAAATGAGACACTGAGGGACAACTCTCAAAATCTTAGAAGTGAATCTGATACTGAACATGCGCAGTTGTTCTTAAATACCAAGTTCTTACTTGAATCAAAAGATGAAAGATATCTGAGAAATAAAGAACTTAATCCCAATAGAAATATAGACCACAATATTGGAAATATAGACCATCATTTTGGTAATATAGACCATCATCTTGGAAATACAGAACACAATCTGTCAAATATAGACCAATATCTTGGAAATACAGACCACCATTTTGAAACTCAAACATTAGATATTTCCTATCTCGAAGAATCAGACTATACTTTAGGCAAAAATTTAAAAGAAAAGAGATAAATTATAAAAACGTTATTTTTTAACTTCCTTTTATATTTTACAATTTAGATTTAATTCTTGAACACATCTTGTCTAACTGTTAAAAAATGGACTATTTAATACACTTGTTATTTATATCTTTTTTTACTTTTTACTTAATTAGTTGTTCCTACATCAACTACAACGGTTAGAAATAGACGAGCTGCTAAGGTACTAAGATTGTATGTTATCATTGTTAGAATGTTGTTGTATAATATATATATATATTATATCATATCATATCATTAATGTTTACCAAAGCTCTTTAAAGCCCGATTCACAACGATACCTTTTTAACCTTGAACTAAGTAACACTAAGAGAGAAGTAAAGCCTTTTTTCTTTCTTAAGAAAAGAAAAAGTCCGTTATTTTTTGTCCCTGCTGCACTAACACAGTTGTATAGATAATTCAATTCAAGAAAGAAAAACTAGGATATCTTTATCATTAAAATATCAAAAGATAGCGTTGTTAATTGGGCACATTTCTCCGTAAGTAATCACTTTGAATGAAATTTTGCCAACAGTCTCAAAAACCAAACACCGCATTGCTCATTCCTGTTTTTCAGGGAAAGAGAAAAAAGCAGAATAAATCAGATCCTGGAGAATATTTTGCATCCGCCTCTAGTTCTAAATCTAAGAATAAACTCAACTACGCCTTCCTTAAACCTCAAATAGTTCCAGCTAAAGAAGAATGTAAACCTAGCAGTTCTATTAGGTAATACCTTATTATAATCTTACAAGAAGGGATAATTCATTTTGTGTCCCGTTTAGCCGTCGATATGCACAACTTTCCTTAACTGCCTTTAATTCGGTCCAGTATCCATCAATGAAAATTCAAACCCACGAGGGATTCAATTCAATGAAAAATTTGTTATTTAGAATGAAAGTACAGTTTTTTATTTAGTTTATAAGTTGCATCTTTAAATGTTCATCAATAAAAATTTCAATTCTAATTTGTGCTTTTTTAGTGCTTTTACATTCCTGAACTTTGTACTTGCTGCTGGAAGTATAGCCGCTAACATTGCTTCTAACGTGAATGATAACAATAATAATAACAACAACAACAACAATGATAATAATGATAACACAAACAACATCAGTGTGCAGAACAACAACAACAATTCCAACAACAGCAACGCAATTATGGTTCCTGTGGGAAGAAAGAGAAGAAGTAGAAGAAGAAGATTCGTAAATAGAATAATAAAATTATTCGAGAACAATCTAAAATCTAAAATTTAAAATCTAAAAATGATCCTCCTTGCTCTGCTATTTTTGAGTGAGGTGTACTGCAGCCAAAACCTGTTGTTTGTAAACAAATACTCCGGAATCAAGATATCTGATAGAAATGAAGTTTATCGCCCAGTACTACCCTCTATTGAGCATCTAAATGATCTTGAAACAGTTCTGATAAAAGAATATCATAGAAGAGTGAAAAGAAACTCAGAGTTTCAAGGCAGACGATATGTTATTTATGATCGGAAACCGGAGGAAAAAAAGAAAAAGAAAAAGGTTTAAATTTTCTATGATTTGTATTTATTAACACTATATTTACCCCCTCCCCCACCACCCTCCCCTCCCCTTCTTCTGTAGACTTTATTTTGATTGACCCTCTAATTTTTTCAAATGTCAGATTTTTAACAGTATTCTTTAAAGCTCAATCTTCGAGTAACAATGAATATGATGCTTTTCTAGTTTAATTCATGACAATTTCCATCATGGTCTACTATGTCTAAATAAAATTCAAAATTGAAAATAATGTTTTTTTAGTTTAAAAACTGGGATACATTATTATCAATGATGAGACAATATTTAAAAGGGTACCGTTGTGAAAAGGCCTTGAAATTGCTTATGGAAGTCACATAATGGAGGTTGCACTTGAAATTTCTTTTTCAGACCCATAGAAAAAAAATTGTATAATAAAATACGACTATGTTCTTACGTTCTTTTTAAGTGAAGTAAAAGCATCTATAAATTGTGATTCCAGACATATTTTTGATTCGGTTGGTATACAGTACAGTTGGCTGTCTATAGTCTGTTGTCTGTATGCTGTGCAACTTTCCTAAAACTCGGCCTTGCTTTAAATAAACCAGAGTTTCATTATATATAAATGAAAAAAATCTACTGCAGAACTTATTATTTGTTTGTATTTAGAGCAAATGCCCGGCAAAGAGAGGAATATCAAGCTTAACTTTTCTCAACTTTGCCATCGGCGCAGTATCCCTTGCAGCTAATGTAGTGAATAATATAAACAACAACAACAACAATAATAACAACAATAACAATGATAACAACAATAATATTGCTAATATTAATATTGGAAATAATAATAATGCTGGAAACAATCAAAATACTGTTGGGTTTACACCAATGAATGGAAGAAGAAAAAGAGAGGCAATAGAGAACAATTTACAGAAAAGGTAATTGTTTATATAACTCCCCCCCCCCTCCCCCAACTCATAGTTTTGGAAAAGTTAGTCACCCCGGACTAACCAGAGTTAGAATAATTCGGTTTCTTCTATTTGAAATCATACGGGTTTTGGTTTATATTTTAACAATCTTTAAACTTACGGATTTGTTCGTTTGATACTTATTTAAAACGTATATGCCGGCAAAAAAGTATTTAAGAAAGAAGGTTGAAAAAATATGTTTTATAAGAGATACTGTGATCGAAAATCATAGCTTTCTGGAATATTGACAGAACCATTAAATCCACGTGTAGTGTTTTTTGAAATATTTAGAACACACTAACAAGAGTTACAACGTCAGAAATTTGTAAAAACAATAAAAGTGTTTATCTTTAAATAACCCTGGGTTTAAAGAACCGGAGGGGTACATTTTGAAGGAGCGAATTTGGTTAATTAATTCTTTTCCTATTTGTGAGAGTAATCCATCTCTTGTTGGTAAAAAAAAAAAATTTTAAGAATTTTTTTTGTTACTTTTTTTCTAAGACCATATTTATTAGTAAAACTTTTAAAGATAAATCTATATATAAATTTTGCTTGTCTGTATGGGTGTATGTCTGTTTGTTTGTATCCAATAAACGTCAAAACGGCTGAACCGATCGGGCCAAATTTTTTTGTAGGAGATCACGTGACCACAGGGAAGGTTTATAACGAATGATAAAAATTTTAAAAAATGTGTTTTAAAGGTTTTTAATTTTGTAAAAAAAATTAAATTCTTGAAATTCCGCGAATTTTTTTTTAAAAATCCGCGAAATTTTTTTTTTCTTCTTTGTTTTAAATGTAAACAAAAAGAATATGTTTACAATTTAAATAGAAGATTGGCGCGAAGCGCCCTAACAGCCTAGTATTCTAGATTTAATCGCTTTTATTTTTTCATAAAAACTCAATTTTGCATTCTTCGTTGAATCATCATCAAATTTAACAATTTCTTTTTTCAGATCTGAAGAGGATGTTCTAAAAGCCAACTTGTTACAGAATCTGCTGTTTAACTATGTTAATTCTAATTTTAAAGTTGATTCGTGTAACTCCAAGGAGATAAAAATCGGAAACATCCAATGCCACATACAAGCACAGTGGACCAGTCAAATACAAAATGATGTTTTATAAAAAGTTCAGTGAAAATAGTCTTTTCTATAACCTAAGTGAAATAATTGTTTTAAAAAACTTAACTATTAACTAAAAACTTTTGAATTAGTCTATTAGAAAGTAAGGATAAAGATTAAATAGATAGTTGTAAGGAATAAGTTAGCTATATTAACCTAGAAAATATTATATGCTCTAAACAGGAGAATTAAAGAAGACATCACCCTAATGGATCCAAAAGTTCAATTACAAAATGTACAAAATATTCAGGTAATTTTTGGTAAATACATTTAGTGGTAGCCTATGCTCCTAAAGTAAAAATTAGGCTTTAATATGTTGTTGATCAATTTTTTTGTAGTTTCGAGATTTCCAAATATTTAAAAAAAATTAAATTAAAAATTTTCTTAAAAGCTGTAAAATAATTTTTTCTAATTTTTAAAACACAAGAAACATCTTAGATTCTTGTGGTAAGTGTTGAAAGATGATTGCTTAAATCCAAAATTCAAAACTATCCAGGTTGTAAAGTACAAGTACAAGCCAGAATATCTTCAAAACTTCCCAGAGGATGAAAGACAGAAAATGGGCCAATACCAGACAGGGATATTAGCACAGGTAAATACCAGACAAGGATATTAGCACATAGTAAATACCAGACATGAATATTAGTACAGGTAAATACTTGACATGGATATTGGTCCAGATAAATACCAGACATGGATATTAATAGTAAATACCAGACAGGGATATTAGCAGAGGTAAATACCAGACATGAATATTAATACAGGTAAATACTAGACATGGATATTAGTCAAGATATTTACCAGACATGGATATTAATAGTAAATACCAGACAAGGATATTATAGCACAGGTAAATACCAGACAAGGATATTAGCACAGGTAAATACCAGACAAGGATATTATAGCAAGTTAAACAAACACCTGTTTAAATAATTACTTTATTACTACTTTAAAATACTGAAATTTATAGAAAAGTAAAAGATAGATAGATGACGTGGCCGGAAACTGCTCAACCTGCCGCGTCTTGATATTCGGTTTTAAACTCCTCCAGAACTTCGTCTTCCGCCACTACGCCGCCACAGTACTCCCCCCAAGAAGGAACGGCGGAGTCAAGGCGGAGCAGGAGCTTCTTCCCCTAGCTTGTCTGTGTGGGTTTCTTCTCAGCACAACTGTAGGTTTGTTGAGGAAAGTCACAGACTTCTTCTTCTTGGAGGCGGAAGAATTCACGGCNTTGCATTTGAGGTGTCCTGAAATGCCTTGACACTAAACTCACTATTTGTCAAAAACTTGGGTATTTGGAAATTGAAAGGAACTGTCACCACAACATTTCCATGCCCAGCTTTATCAATTTTCGATATCTTTTCCCAGAGATCTAGAAAAATGGTAGATATCTTACGTTTTTCTTGGATATTTCCCTCTGTATCCTGCAGTTGAAAAGCTCGATAAAAATTTGATCTAGAGTTATTCATCTGTTTTTAAGTTTTTAACTTTAGAAATTGGTTATTTTCAATTTTGTTTTTCTATATAAGGATTTGCGGGACTTTTGAAATTCTGCTCTTATAACAAAGGAGTATATATTTAGATAAAACACTATAAAATCCATAAAAATTCTTCATTAATAATCAGACAAAGGTTTAACTAGTATTTTTTTAAATTAGACATGAACTTTTTAATTGGAGGGTCACATGGAAGAACAACCACTCCCTGAACCAGTACCTGCTGCCGGAGTCCTTGTTTACTTTGTATTCCTTGTGATCCCAATATATTAATGTTTAGGAGTTAGCTCAAGTACTCCCTGATGCAGTACATACAGCAGGTGACCTGGAGCTCAGTTCTGGGGAGACTATCCCAGACATGCTCATCGTTAACAAGGACAGACTCTTCTTGGGTAAGAAGTTCAGAAAATGGAGTGTATACAAAAAACAAAGAGGAGTAATTTTTAATGTCTGATCAGGCTTGGTTTTTGTGAACTCTCACTTTAATATTTGTTTCCTTGTCTTAAATTTCATTAAATAGGGTGTTCATGCATTTTGAAATTGGGTAAATGAAATCTAAAATTAGATTAAGTAATATTTAAAAGACTCCTCTATTTGCCATAAGTATTTAAAAAAGATACAATGCTAAAAAATGGGCAAACCAAGAACTGAGTTGAATTAAAGATTTACTTTGTAAGAAAAAAAGTATTAAGTCAGTTCACCTAAGGACATACACAGATGTTGAAAGCTAAGCAAATCTAAATATTTGTATATTTAGAGAATATTGGAGCGGTTAGGGAGATGAGTAAATCTAAATATTTGTATATTTATTGAATATTGGAGCGGTTAGGGAGCTGAGTAAATCTTAATATTTGTATATTTAGAGAATATTGAAGCGATTATGGAGCTGTGCAAATCTAAATATTTGTATATTTAGAGAATTTTGGAGCTGTTAGGGAGCTGAGCAAATCTAAATATTTGTATATTTAGAGAATATCGGAGCGGTTAGGGTGATGCGTAAATCTTAATATCTGTATATTTAGAAAATATTATAGCGATTATGGAGCTGAGCAAATCTAAATATTTGTATATTTAGACAATATTGGAGCTGTTAGGGAGCTAAGTAAATCTAAATATTTGTATATTTAGAGAATATTGGAGCGGTTGGGGAGCTAAGTAAATCTAAAAATTTGTATATTTAGAGAATATTGGAGCTGCTAGGGTGATGCGTAAATCTAAATATTTATATATTTAGAGAATATCGGAGCGGTTAGGGAGCTGAGTAAGATGACTGATAACCTTGGTTCAAGGATTGAGGAACTGGAATCACATTCAGTTAAAATGCACAATCTTAAAAGGTAAATTTCTCAGGATTTTGTTTGAAGGCTGATATTAAAATAACAACTTTTGTTAAAAATAACAATAAAAAAATTTATGTAAATCAACAAAAAAAAAGTTTATCAGCAAATTATCATAAGAAATTCAAATGGCCGATTTTGATGTAAACAATTAATAACATTAAATACTTTGATTAAGACTTAAATCCAAATGCTGAATGCAGTATAAAAAAACTGAAACTAAAAATTAATATTAAATTCATAAAACCAAATCTTAAAATCTGAAACAAAAAGACGGTTCGATCCTCAGGTATGTTCATGATTTCATTTTCTATTGATTTCTATCCAATGTCTATGCAATATTTAATGTAAACTATCCTTCATTTTTGGGGTTCGTGGAGTTTGGTTTTGATTGTGTGCTCTCAAGTAATACTCGTTTAAAGTAACCGTCAATTGGCTGTAGATGGTAAATATGCTATTCATGATTCATTTCTATTTATATAATTAACATTTTATTATTTATTATTTTTCCTAAACAATCCCTTTTAGGTTCGGTTCTGTGAGGTCAAGTACCAGCCTCACCTCCAGCTGCTCTGGGGTTCTGGGGTCAAGACACAGGTAAATAAATTTCAACTTTAAAAAACCTAAATTTTATTTTTTTATTTATAAATGTCGCAAAATCACATTATTTCGCAATCTACAACTGTACCATTAACTCTACTTTGATATTTCCAAAGTTGGATTTCTCACATAGAGTAAAAAGTGATGTTTGAAGTTTGTTCCAACTCCCAAGTCAAATCCTTTGAAAAACATTATGTTTAACCTAACTCGCTCTGTTCGCGCGGAACAGACAAAAATACGTTTTTCTCTTCCATTCATAATTAGACCTCAATTGACCTTTGATTGAATATTTTTTCTAATTCTATAAAGTACATGTTTTTTTACAATATTTTTTTAATGTATTATATCTATTTGTGAATATTATTCAATTCTTAGGGTTAATCACCTTAATCATGGATTTATCATCGAAAACTTGGCATTTATCCCCTAAACCAATGATTTATCATCTAAGCCAAGGATTTTCTCATTTTCTCAAAGTTTACTTAGAGTATATTTCCTGAACCATGGATTTTACAGGAAAATTTTTGCGAGCAAAAACAGTTTCTTTCTAGAAAAGAAAAAATTGTTTTATCTAAGGTCGATTGAGGTCATTATGACTGAAAAAATAAACACACATTTTGTCTGTTCTGCGCGAACAGAGCAAGTGCGAAATAATATAATTTTTATCAAAACTAACTGTTGGGATGGTTCCCTGTAATCTAAAACTGTTGGGATGGTTCCCTGTAATCTAAAACTGTTGGGATGGTTCCCTGTAATCTAAAACTGTTAGGATGGTTCCCTGTAATCTAAAACTGTGATTGAAAACGTTGTTTCTTGTAAGATTTCGCGTAGAGAAGTTTTATTTAAATATTTAGCGTGTCCGAATATATTTTCAATAAATACGAAGAAGGTTCACGTAAAATTTCAAAAAAGGTCAATATCGGTCCAACAGATATTCAGCTTTAACTTGGGACAAGTCTCATCTCATGTGATTTGAATCAAGCCATTTTTTGTTCAGAAGAGCTGTGGGTCTACAACATCAATTTGCAAAGTAAACTGAAATAGAAAATTTGAAAGAGTTTGAAGCGGCTTATAGTTCGTTATGAAATTATTTAAGTTTGGTTGGGTAATGGGTACAGGCCTCAATTTTAGACAACTGCATTTATATAGTGATTTAATTTTACAATTTGCGTTTTGCAAACAATTTCTTGACACAGTTATAAAAGTATATAAATATATTTGATAATATATAAATACCATAATATAAATATGTTTTAGGAGTATTATGGTGAAAATGTTCTTCACATGGCAGCAGTTGCTGAAGATCCTTCTTTAGTCAAGGTATATTTTATAAAAATTCACAGCGCTCTGTATCCCTTATCTACAACTTCGTGAAAACAGAAAACAAATAAAAATCGTTAAAGTTACAACACAGGTACAAAAAGAATTTTGAAAGTAAACAAATTGACCAAACCAAGGAACCTACTGCAAACTGACCAAGAGGGTCAAATTTAATTTACATTTTTATATGACTTTGTGATCTCGTTTCTCCTTTAGTCTTAATTTTTCGCACAAGTAGGAGAAAAGTAAATTTATTTGGTTACATATGAGTGTTTCAAAACAATTCTTTTAATACCTCTTTAATTAAAGAAGTTAAGATCAAAAACAATGAAGATTTTAATCCTTCGTGCAGTTTACTTTTGTTTGTCGTGAACCCCCCGTCAAATCGTTTTCTGTAAATTATAAAATTATTCTATTTAAAATAACAAACAATAATTTTGAACAAAATGTTCGTAACTTCTTGATCTGTTCAGTAGTGCAATAGTTTTTACAACATAGGGCGAGCCTCTCTTTAAATAAAGAATTACTTGATCGAAATTACGTGTACAACCTCTTTAATTGCTCACGTTATATTTGCAGTGGCTACTGGAGATAGGAGCTGATTTCCATAGAAGATGTTACGGAAACTTCTTTACTTGCGATGATCAGAAATCAAGCAGAAGGGATAATAAAGCATACGAGGTAAATGATTACAAAATGGAACCCAAGAAACAGAAATAAAGCAAGTATAAGTTTATTTGATGTATGTTTTAGAAAACTTCTTAATTCAACTGGGTCTGTGTACACTGCACAATTGCGGTGTTTCATGTTCATGACAATTTCAAATTATAGTAATCATTTTAGAATTTCAAACAAGCTAAAATCATTCATGTAGTTCCACCGAGTTCACAATAAACAAAATGCGGTAAATCTGTAGTTAGGTTCAAATATAAACTAACAAACAAACACCCAAACATAGATTACTACAACAAATTAGGTGGGAAAAAGAAAACCGCGAACTAATTAAAAGGTCAAAGACGACTTTAAAAGGAGTGTTAGTGAAAAATGAAAAGGGGTATAGGCTTAATACAATAAAAAAGCGCTTTTGATCCACTCTAAATTAAAAAGTCGTAATTAAGCGATAAAAAGTCACCTAATCAGGTGAAAAAGTTGGATGGCACCCAATTAGGCGACAAAAAATCGCTTAACATGAATCGCTTAATTGAAAAAAAGTTTTGTTTCAACAAAAACAATCGCTTACTTTTAACACAAAAAAACGCTTATTTTTAACGAAATCGCTTATTTAAAAAAATCGTTTTAATTCAACCAAAAGATCTCGTATATTAAAACAACTCGCTTTTTTTCAACAAAAAATCATTTTAATTTAAACAAAAAACTGTTTTCAACAAAAAAATTGTTTATATTTTAATAAAATCAGTTATTTTAAAAAAATGTTTATTTTTTCCCGTGTACACTTTACAGTATATAAAGAATTGTACAGTATGTTGTTTAATTTCTCAAACTTTTTAGTTTAAATTAAGTTATTGAAAAATTTGAAAGTTATATAATATATCAACACTTTCAATCTTTTTAGTTTAGTTAATACTTATTGCATTAGCTAGCTCAACCTTAGTATTGATACGGATATCTTTGTTACACTCTTTAAACGTTCTTAGCACAAATTATCTAAATCCTATATCTTTGCAAGCTAAGGATGAAACCTTTGACATCTCAGACTTAGATTTATTGATCTAACAGAATTCATTGTGTAAAATATCTTAAGTCTACGACATGGGATTGCAAAAATGTAGGGTTTAGAAAATCAGAGTTTGTGGTTTTTAAGTGTCCTTATAACTTGTCAGGAAAAAAGGAAAAATAAATGATGGGGCTTTTATTACAAATGTTATCATCAGTGCTTAGGATCCGGATCAGTAAGATTTTGGCTTCCTGGATCTGAATCCAGATCCGCAAAAATATGTGGATCCATGGATCCGTATCCAAGGGGTAAAATATCAACCAAAAACTGCAAAAAACTTATTTACTCCTAAAACCCAAATCTGAACTATTGAAAACAGAGATTAAAAATTTCCTGATTTCTTTATGGGTCATCAAGTTTTAGCATAAAAATTAGCGAAAAAATAAGGCAAAAACTTACAAATTCTGGTTTAGTAAAATATTCATTAAGTCTTAAAGAAATGACTGGGATCCTGATCCATTTTTTTCTAGTGCGGATCCAGGATCCAGATCCGGATCGCCATGAAAATTTGGATCCTAAACACTGCCTAAAATCCTACTAAAACAAATATGCTATGATAACCAGTGCTTAGGATCCAATTAATTTTGATGCGGATCTGGATCCTGGATCTGCACTGGAAAAAAATGGATCCGGATCCAGGTCATTTCTTTAAGATTTACGGAATTAAAAAAAAAAAAATAATTTAAAATTTTTTTGTTTTATTATTTTCGCTTATTTTTATCCTAAAACTAGCCTGTCCTAGCCGCAGTGCTCGGCCCAGAAATTGTCTTAACCTAACCTAAATCAAATCAAATAAATCCTAACCTAACTTAACCCTAAAATAATGAAAAATAAATAATAATAATTTTGCTGAAATCATGTACAAAATATCTCATATCGGCAACAATGCTTTTGTTTCCAGATCAGAAAACGTATTTTCACAATAAATAAGANTAAGGATAAGCCCCACCCCCTCAGGAAAAAATTCCCCCGATCCTGAGCTTCTCAATCGTTTCATCCAATAGTATCCGACATAATATGTTGTTTGATGTTTGATATGAAGATTTGTTTTTTAATATGAACTATTTAGCAAACATATTTGGAACTTTTAACAAATAATTTGAAAAATAGACCAAATCGGTAAACTTTAAGTCTTGATTTCCCGCTGCTTTCTGCGACAGCTTCTGTTTTTTTTTGTGTAAAATAAGAGACGGTAATGAGCAAGAATGCTAACCATCAGCTGATTCATAAACTGGTTTGAGTTTTGACTACCTGCCTAAAAATATACGATTTTAAATCGCTTCTTAGGCGACTTTCAGTCGTCTAAAATTAAGTTATTTCTAATTCAAAAATAACAATTTAAAATCATTTATAATGCAATTAAAATCGTTCAATTAATGACTTTTTGTCCTTAATTTCGAAATTGAGTTTATAGACGATTTAAAAATGCAAATTAGGCGACTTTTAGTCGTCTATTATGAAGTTTTATTTACTTCACACGCTTTAAAATCGTTTAAAATGCAACTACAAATCGTTTATTAAGCGACTTTTTGTCCTTAATTTCACTATTTTGAGATTTAATTAAGAGTGTCGCTACTAATCTTACTTTTATCTGTCGCGTCTATAAAGAGAAAATTGTTAAAAACGACTCACTCCGAAGAACGCAGCGTACAAACAAATTCAGAAAGATGCAACATTCAACTCGGATTGTAAACAAATCAATTTAATTCCAAACAAATCATTCAGATATTACAAACAGTAGTCATCGATTATTTTTCGACGCATTCATATAAAGTTAATATTTCATAATATTTTTGATTTTGTTTTTTTTTAAATAATTTTCGCTGGCGCTGGATTTTCTAACATTCCTAGAAAATATGAAATTTTTGACAAATTTGACTGAGTATTGCATCTTGAAATATCACAAAGTCTAATGATTATTGGTTAATGAGTGATTTTAACATGGATTTAGTATAATGAGTCGGTAATTGAATAATCATTAGACTTTGTGATATTTTAAGATGCAATACTCAGTCAAATTAGTAAAAAATTTCATTGTAAAACAGTTTAAGAATTCAAAACACAAAATATTAATCTTAAGTAGAATTGAAAAAATGATTTGAGTTGTGCTTTTTTGCGTGACGCGGCTGGATTTTTTAAAATCACACTTTAAAGGCCCTAAATATACCATTTAAAAAAGTAGTTTTGCCCGGAAGAGTCAAATGTGGTGGTACGGAAGGGGAAATAGTGGTGGCTAATGGCTGCCGGAAGAGAAAAAAGCTAATATGTGGTACTGAAGGGGAAATAGTGGTGGCTCATGTACTATGCTGGACATGTTGCCTAGGATATATATAAGCATATATTTACTGTTAAGGAGAATGATCTAATCTTGGAAACATACTATGCTGGACATGTTGCCTAGGATATATATAAGCATATATTTACTGTTAAGGAGAATGATCTAGTCTTGGAAACATACTATGCTGGACATGTTGCCTAGGATATATATAAGCATATATTTACTGTTAAGGAGAATGATCTAGTCTTGGAAACTAACTATGCTGGATATGTTGCCTGGGGAGAATATCCTTTTGCTTTTGCTGCTTGTCTAGAGCAGGAGGAGTGTTATAGGTAGCTTTACTGCCCATTCCCTTACACCTTCTTACTCCTTCCCCCCCTTTCCCCTTCCTCCTTTCACTCTTCACTTTCCCATCCTTTTTTCCTTCTCATTACCTTTGTTCATCTTTCCTCCCATTTCCTCATTTCCCATTTATTAGGCTTTCTTAACTGCTTAACTCCCATTCTTCTCATTATCTCCATTCTTTTCCACCTGCTTCCCCTCCCCCCTCCTTTTCATCTTCTCACTTCCCATTACTTCCCCCTTTCCCTCATCTTGTTTTCATCCTACAATTCCATCTTTTCCACTCTACTTTCTTCCCATCAATTGCATCTTTCCGTTCCATTTCCCTTCTATTTTTCACTTCCTTTCCCTTCCACCCACTTATCCACTTTCTTCCCATCAATTTGCTTTTGCTAAAATATTTAAATAAATATACTGTGATTCCCATTCTAATTTTGATCATTTGACACTTTCAAGAAAAAAAGTTAAAGTTATAGTGTACATTTTCATAAATAAATAACAACATGATGATGTATAATAGGTTATAATTTAAATTAATAGAAAGCAAAAAAATATTTCAAATTATTTTATTTTTATCAGGTTGATGTTATCTAAGGGAGCTAACCATGATCTTAAGGGAAGGGTTTAAAAGTATTTATGTTGCATACACAAATCTAATCTAAATTAAAATCTTTGCGTACTGATATGGTAAAATCCTTTGATATTTCAAACTTAGACAGAATGCAACACCATTTAAGTGTTTTAGCTTGGCAATATTTTTTATTCAAGCTTTATTTATATTTTATAAATATATTAGCTTAGCACACTTGAAAAGAATATATTTTTAACTGTTGAGTTGATTAGGATACAAACGGGAATACAGTGGCACATGTTCTAGTGGTTTTCGATCTAATGAGAATGTGGGATATGGTAAAAGTATTAAGTTATTATTAAATTTAACTAGAAGCGAATCATTCATTTGGTGTACTATCCCATTTTGCCTTATATAGTCTGTATTTTTACTGTAAAGACTGCTCCTCCTGATAAAATGTCGACTCGGTGCTTTGAACCCGTGTTTACCGAGTTATATAGGGACTGGCCGCTTCCTTTTTGAAATAACCCTAGTAGAGTTCTTTAAAAAACGGAAAAAACCGTTAATTTGAAATCGTGAAGACGAACAGAAATAGACATTCTTGAAAACAAAATAACGGTTTATTATTTACGTATTGTTGTCTTAAAATTTGTCCGGCTATTTTTACATAATATAATTGTTAATGGCTTGTTAACGGCTAACGCCATTAAGGATTTCCAAAATATCTTTCGTTAATGCCATTAATGAGATCGTTCACAAAACTATAAAAAAGAACAGAACAAACTACTTAAAAAATTTGGTTTTTGAACGATTTTTTTAACCAACCATTGACTCGAACGTCATGAAAAAGTCTGAACGGGCCAGCCATAATATAGGGACTATTGAGTAGAACAGATTTTAATTCTAACTTAGAAATTCAAATAGTTGTGTAACGATTTGAAGAACAAACAGCGCTGTGTTTTCTAGCATTTTAACCCTATCCCTGCTGGGGTACTTGAAAACCAGGATACGCTGGGGGGTCCCCCCAGCGGGAATAGGGTTAAAAATATGTTATATTCTTTACATAATAATTGCAGTTTGTTCAATATTTCGGTATTAGGTTAGTTCTTCAATACAAAAAGTAATTTCTATTATTTATTACTTTTTGGTTGGAATTTGTGTGTTCTTAATAATTTAATAAGTTTGGTGTTAATAGAAATAATAATATCGCAATGCAGTAAAAAATCATTGTCATAATGCAGAAGTGTTTGATTGTACTTTTATAACTAAATATTATATACAGGGTGTTCTATACAGGGTGTCCTATACAGAGTATTAAATACAGGGTGTTATATACAGGGTTTCCTATCCAGGGTGTTATATACAGGGTGTCCTATACAGGATGTTCTATACAGGGTGTTATAAACAGGGTTTCCTATCCAAGGTGTTATATACAGGGTTTCTTATACTGGGTGTTATAAACAGAGTTTTCTATACAAGGTGTCCTATAAAGGGTGTTATATACAGGGTGTTCTGTGCTATATACAGGGTGTTCTGTGCTATATACAGGGTGTTATATTCAGGGTGTTATATAGCGTGTGTTCTATACAGGGTGTCCTAAACAGGATGTTCTATACAGGGTGTTATATACAGGGTTTCCTATCCAGGGTGTTATATACAGGGTTTCTTATATTGGGCCGGTGTTATATACAGGGTGTCCTATACGGGGTGTCATATACAGGGTGTTGTATACAGATCATGTTATATACAGGGTGTCCTATACAGTTTGTTCTATTCAGGGTGTTTTATACAGGGTGTTATATATATGTAGGGTGTTATGTACAGAGTGTTAAATACAGGATGGTATATACATGGTATAAACAGGGTATCGCATACAGGGTGTTCTGTACAGGGTGTTATATACAGGGTGTTATATACAGTTTGTCTTATACAGGGTGTTCTATACAGGGTGTCAAATACAGGGTGTCCTATACAGGGTGTAATATACAGGGTGTTCTATAAAGGGTTTCCTAAAGAGGGTGTTCTATTCAGGGTGTTTTATACAGGGTGTTATATACAGGGTGTTATATGCAGTGTGTTCTATTGGGACGGTGTCCTCTACAGGATTTTCTATCCAGGGTGTTATATACAGGGTTTCCTATACATGGTGTTATATACAGGGTTTCTTATACAGGGTGTCCTATACAGGGTGTTATATACAGGGTGTTTTATACAGGGTGTTATATACAGGGTGTTATATGCAGTGTGTTCTATTGGGACGGTGTCCTCTACAGGATTTTCTATCCAGGGTGTTATATACAGGGTTTCCTATACATGGTGTTATATACAGGGTTTCTTATACAGGATGTCCTATACAGGGTGTTATATACAGGGTTTCCTATCCAGGGTGTTATATACAGGGTTTCTTATATTGGGCCGGTGTTATATACAGGGTGTCCTATACGGGGTGTCATATACAGGGTGTTGTATACAGATCATGTTATATACAGGGTGTCCTATACAGTTTGTTCTATTCAGGGTGTTTTATACAGGGTGTTATATATATGTAGGGTGTTATGTACAGAGTGTTATATACAGGGTTTCCTATACATGGTGTTATATACAGGGTTTCTTATACAGGGTGTCCTATACAGGGTGTTATATACAGGGTGTTATATACAGTGTGTTCTATATAGGGTGTCCTTTACAGGATATTCTATACAGGGTTTTATATAAAGGGTGTTATATACAGGGTTTCCCATACATGGTGTCCTATCCAGGGTGTTATATACAGGGTGTTGTATACAGGCCGTGTTATATACAGGATGTTATATACCGGGTGTCCTATACATTTTGTTCTATACAGGGTGTTCTGTAAAGGGTATCCTATACAGGGTGTCCTATACAGGGTGTTATATACAGGGTGCTCTAAACAGTGTTTCCTATACAGGGTGTTCTATTCAGGGTGTTATATATTTAGGGTGTTATATACAGGATGTTACATACAGGGTATATACAGGGTATCGCATACAGGGTATTCTGTACAGGGTGTTCTATACAGGGTGTTATAAACAGGGCGTTATATATAGGGTGTTATATACACGATGTTATATACAGTGTGTTATATACAGTTTTTCCTATACAGGGTGTTCTATACAGGGTGTTCTATACAGGGTTTCCTATACAGGGTGTTCTATTCAGGGTGTTCTATTCAGGGTGTTCTATTCAGGGTGTTTTATACAGGGTGTTATATATGTTGGGTCTTATATACAGAGTGTTAAATACAGGATGTTATATACAGGGTGTGGCATACTGGGTGTTATGTACAGGGTGTTATATACAGGATGTTATATACAGGGTTTTATACACCGTGTTCTATAAAGTGTGTCCTATACAGGATGTTCTATACAGGGTGTTATATACAGGGCGTTATATATACAGGGCGTTGTATACAGGCCGTGTTATATAAAAGCTGTTATATACAGGTGTCCTATACATTTTGTTTTTTACAGGGTTTTCTATACAGGGTGTTCTATTTAGGGTGTTTTATAAAGGGTGTTAAATATAGGGTGTTATATACAGAGTGCTAAATACAGGGTATATACAGGGTGTCACATACAGGGTGTCATATACAGGGTGTTATATACAGGGTGTTATATACAGGGTGTTATAAACAGGGTGTCCTATACAGGGTGTTTAATTCACCATGACAATTTTAAGAGAACCTACAGATTGTCTTTGATATTTGATATTTATCAGAAAATTTTTTTTAACTTAGAAGCCTTTCCTAGGTTTAACACAAATATAAGTCGTGCTTGCACCTTTTTTTAAATATTGTGTACAATTGATAAATATCATAATTCAAAAGTAACAGTGGTCGTTCTCAATTGTCATGACTAGTAAGGCATAGATATTAATTCTGATTAAAAATTTAGAAAAACTTAATTCTGAAAGGAATTGAGTTCTTGCAACAAAGTATGGTTTTCTAATCCCTATATCTTTGCAATCCAACGTCGTAGACCTTAGATATTTCAAACTATGATTCCTAAATTATTAGTTAATGTAAGTTTGGAATATCGAAGGTTTACACCATCAAATTGCAAAGATATAGGGATGGGAAGATTTGAGTTTGTGGCGAAGATTCAATTCCTTTGATTTCAAACTGAATTTTGAAGATTTTCATAAACTTGCAAAGAATAAAAAGGATTGTTCCCAAAAACTAATTCCTATCCTAGGTTGTAGAGTGCGGGGCAGCAATCAATATTGAGAATAAAGCTGGGTTGACCCCTCTAACCCTTGCAGCCTATCTAGCCAGGTATAGAGTGAACTAGTGTACAGTGAGAACCAGAAAACTCTGGAATCGGAAAAAGACTGCTAGGCTCATGTTATGAACTTTAAATAATCAAAATAACATGAAACACAGCAATTGTGCAGTGTAAACAGAACCATTTTACTTAAAAACGATTTAATAAGTTACTATTCAAGCTATTTACTTTGTAACACAATCATATACATTTAATTATTGCTTAAATGTCGTCTTCCTTTTTAACAGTTTTCTGGTTTTCACTGTACTGTTAAAAGAAACCCTAATATTGTGTTCATATTACATTCTAGCTAATCATGATTAAGAACAAAAACCAAACAAGTGTGATGTCCAACGCGGTTTTCAAAAACTGTAATGTAAATATTTATATTTCTGGGAATTCCAGAAAGTAAATATCAATATTCCTTAAATATAAAAAAATTTGCCAAAAAAGTGTTCGACAATTAAATTTAGAGTTTCTGTAGTTTCTGTAGTTTCTATAGATAAACATGGAAAAGTTTCTGTAGATAAACAAGGAAATGTTTCTGTAGATAAACAAGGAAATGTTTCTGTAGATAAACAAGGAAAAGTTTCTGTAGATAAACAAGGAAAAATTTCTGTATATCCACTAATACCCTTCATTGAAAAAAATAAAACTTTATATCTACTCTATGGACAGTAAAATGAGTTAACCCTGTGAATTTCAGCGAGAATAGAAAAACATTTTGTCTCGTCAATATTGGGCTAAATGAAAATTATCCTCGCTGCAAACTCTAATTTTAATATTCTTCAATATCTGCGATCAGAGGCCAAATTTTAAGAATTTGATTCGAGGCTTAAATTTGAGACGCGGCTCACATTTGGTTGGTTCCACTTAAAATTGTATTCAATGTTTCAAGATTTAAGCCAGGGCTCAATTGAAATCGGTTTTTGCCGGATTTGAAACGCGGTTCAAATTCATTCAATTCGGTCACTGATGGTTTAAACTGGCAATATTTCAAACTTATAAACCACAAATTTAACAAAATTTTTAGGATGGATATGTTCTTTCATATTTGCAGTGTGGAGAGAGAAATATACTGGCAATTAGGTATTTTTTATACAAATATATATACGAGTATATACAGTTTATACAAATATATATACGAGTATATAGAGTTTATACAAATATATATAAGGGTATATACAGTTTATACAAATATATATAAGGGTTTATACAGTTTATACAAATATATATAAAGGTATATACAGTTTATACAAATATATATAAGTGTTTAAAGCACGAAACAATGTGTACAGCAATAAAAAGGAAATATAATCTGTATCAAGGGCGTACACAGGGTGGGGGCAAAGGGGGAAGTGCCCTCTGAGTTCTAGAACTCAGAGCTATAACTCTTTTCAAATCTGAAACTGAAGAGTGAAGAACACAAAAAATTAGTTTGCTGTTTTTGTCTGCTAGTTTAGTTTGAAGGAGAGATAAAGTAGCCCTTTCAAGGTAATTGGAATGTATGTGTATCTTTAAAGTATCCAATTGAAGCCAAATGTTTTGAATTTACAGTTCAAATTTTGCTGCCCCTCCCTAGGAGCTCTAAGGAGGGGCAAAAAAATATCCCCCCCCCCTTAGATTTTTTTCTGTGTATGCTCTTGATCTGTGTTTTACTCATCAGATATAAAAAGGACATATGACCTACTCTAAACTTTAATTAATGGGAATGTGACCTACTCTGTACTCCAATTACTCAGACTAAGATTAAAGAGAATATGACTTACTCTAGTTACAATTAAAGTGAATGTGACTTACTATATACTTTGATTAAACGGAATGTGACCTACCATATTTTTTAATTAAAGGGAATATGACCTATTCTTTACTTTAATCAAAGGGAATGTGACCTACTCTATACTTCAATTAAATGAAATATGATCTATTCTTTACTTTATTTAAAGTGAATATGATCTATTCTTTACTTTATTTAAAGTGAATATGATCTATTCTATACTTTAATCAATTAAACGGAATACTCTATACTTTAATTAAAGAGAATATGATCTATTATATACTCCAATTAAACGGAATGTAACTTACCATATACTTTAATCAAAGGGAATATGACCTACTTACTCTATACTCCAATTAAAGGGAATATGATCTATTCTATACTCCAATTAAAAGGAATGTGGCCTATTCTTCACTTTAATTAAAGGGAATATGATCTAGTCTTTACTTTAATTAATGGGAATGTGACCTACTCTGTACTTCAATTAAACGGAATGTGACCTACTCAATACTTTAATTAAAGGGAATATGATCTATTCTTTACTTTAATCAAAGGGAATGTGACCTACTCTGTACTCCAATTGAAGGAAATTTGATCTATTCTTTACTTAAATCAGAGGGAATGTGATCTACTCTATACTCCAATTAAAGGAAATATGATCTATTCTATACTCCAATTAAACAGAATGTGACCTATTCTTTACTTTAATTAAAGGGAATGTTACCTACTCTGTACTCCAATTAAAGAAAATGTGACCTACTCTATACTTTAATAAATGGGAATATGACCTACACTGTACTCCAATTAAAGGAAATGTGACCTACTCTATAACTCTAATCAAAAGGTATGTGATCTATTCTATACTTAAATTAAAGGGAATGTATTCTGTACTCCAATTACTCAGATTAAGATTAAAGAGAATATGACTTACTTTAGTTACAATTAAAGTGAATGTGACTTACTATATACTTTGATTAAACGGAATGTGACCTACCATATTTTTTAATTAAAGGGAATATGATCTATTCTTTACTTTAATCAAAAGGAATGTGACTTACTATATACTTTGATTAAACGGAATGTGACCTACCATATTTTTTAATTAAAGGGAATATGATCTATTCTATACTTTAACTCTATACTTTAATTAAAGAGAATATGATCTATCATATACTCCAATTAAACGGAATGTAACTTACCATATACTTTAATCAAAGGGAATGTGACTTACTCTATACTCCAATTAAAAGGAATATGATCTATTCTATACTTTAATTAAAGGGAATATGATCTATTCTATCCTTTAATCAATTAAACAGAATACTCTATACTTTAATTAAAGAGAATATGATCTATTATATACTCCAATTAAAGGGAATGTGATCTACTCTTTACTTTAATTAAAGGGAATATGACAAATTCTATACTCCAATTAAAAGGAATGTGACGTATTCTTTACTTTAATTAAAGGGAATATAATCTAGTCTTTACTTTAATCAAAGAGAATGTGACCTACTCTGTACTCCAATTAAAGGAAATTTGATCTATTCTTTACTTTAATCAGAGGGAATGTGACCTACTCTATACTCCAATTAAAGGGAATATGATCTATTCTATAATCCAATTAAACAGAATGTGACCTATTCTTTACTTTAATTAAAGGGAATGTGACCTACTATATACTTTAATTAAAGGGAATGTCCCCTACTCTATACTTTAATTAAAGGGAATGTGACCTACTCTATACTTTAATTGAAGGAAATTTGATCAATTCTTTACTTTAATCAGAGGGAATGTGACCTACTCTATACTCCAATTAAAGGGAATATGATCTATTCTATACTCCAATTAAACAGAATGTGACCTATTCTTTACTTTAATTAAAGGGAATGTGACCTACTATATACTTTAATTAAAGGGAATGTCCCCTACTCTATACTTTAATTAAAGGGAATGTGACCTACTCTATACTCCAATTGAAGGAAATTTGATCAATTCTTTACTTTAATCAGAGGGAATGTGACCTACTCTATACTCCAATTAAAGGGAATATGATCTATTCTATACTCCAATTAAACAGAATGTGACCTATTCTTTACTTTAATTAAAGGGAATGTGACCTACTATATACTTTAATTAAAGGGAATGTCCCCTACTCTATACTTTAATTAAAGGGAATGTGACCTACTCTATACTTTAATTAATGGGAATGTGGCCTACTCTGTACTTCAATTAAACAGAATATGACCTGCTCTATAGTCTAATTAAAGGGAATATGACCTACTCTTTTCTCTTATTAAAGGGAATATGACCTACACTATATTCTTATTAAAGGGAATATGACCTACACTATATTCTTATTAAAGGGAATATGACCTACACTATACTATAATTAAAGGGAATGTGACATGTTCTGCTTACCCTCTGGAATATTTGGACACAATCCACTCTGAAACCGGAGAACTGCAGCAAAAATCTGCGCTCAATCTGATCGGTAGATAATTTAAACATTTAAATAATTAAATTTACATATTTTTTAAAGTTATACTTTGATGGGAAGATAGATTCATTTTAATTTGTCATAATACCTTCACGGCTTTGTGACCTCGTGGCTCCTCCAGTATTGATTTTGCGGAAAAGTATGAGAAAATCAAAATTATCCAGGAACATACTGGTAATATTATCCAGGAACATACTGGTAATATTATCCAGGAACATACTGGTAATATTATCCAGGAACATACTGGTAATATTATCCAGGAACATACTGGTAATATTATCCAGGAACATACTAGTAATATTATCCAGGAACATACTGGTAATAAAAAACTATTTTGTTCTTTTCAAAAGCTCTTCAATAAGAGGAGTGTAATCTAATAGCATTTATTTTCGTGATAGCAATTTTATATTATGGCAAGTGTAATGATGGTGAATGTGATTATGTCAAACCTTTATGGAAAATGAAACTGAGCCGCTCAGACAAAGATTTTAGAATATTTTTGCAAATTATAAAATTTATATTTTAATCTCCATTATTAGAACATTTTCTCTGAATTATAACCCAATATCTTAATCTTCATTATTAGAATATTTTCTCTGAAATAAAACCCAATATTTTAATCTTGATTAATAGAATATTTTCTCAGAAATATAACCCAATATTTTAATCTCCATTATTAGAATATTTTCTCTGAAATATAACCCAAATTTTAATCTTCATTATTAGAATATTTTCTCTGAAATATAACCCAACATCTTAGTCTTGATTATTAGAATATTTCTCTGAAATATAACCCAATATCTTAGTCTTGATTATTAGAATATTTCTCTGAAATATAACCAATTATTATTCTTGTTTAGTGTTTGGACCATTGCTTGAACACCTGGATCTAATCGAATATGTTATAGTTGATCTTCTTCAGGGACATATTTAATCAATAAATCAAGATATTATTCAATCAAACAATCAACCAATTAATCAATAAATCAACCAATTAAATAATCAACAAATTACTTAATAAATAAATCAATCAAACAATCAATGAATTTATCAATCTATTAATCATGTTTACAATATAAAAGCTTGCAAAGATAAGGCATTAAAAATTTTAGTTTGGACTTGTAACTAGTTCTTTTATCTTAATTAAAGATGATTTATTATTTTTTCCTTTTAAATATTCATCAATGTCCGTTAAATTTTCATTATATTCCAAAGCAATCAACATTTCAATCAATTTTGTTTTTTAATCGCACATTGTTTTCCTTTATATTGAATCTGTCTACTAGGCAAAATGGAATTCATTCATAAGAAAAAGTTTCTTCAGGTAATTTTTTGAATTCATTTTTTTAATCGTGAGAAAAAAATTAGATTTTTAGTTTTCCAAATTCGACCTTACACAACAAAATTTTTTGAAGATAGGATACATTTATTATTGTTACTCAAAGTTAACAAGTTCTAATAAAAATCATACCAAGACCAAAATAATTAATAACATACCCTGTTATATAGTAGGAACCATAAAACTATTGAATATAAAGACGACATTTTATCAATCTTATGTTTATTTAATGTACTTATAAGGCAAAGATTTATAGCAGTAGCTTGAAGTTATATGTAATATGTATTTAATTCCACCGCACATTTGCTGTGTTTCATCAAATTAAACCATTGAAAGTAACTTGAGCCTAATGCATAGCTCCCACTCTGTAGATATTTTTTTTCTTTATTTTGTTTAGACAATTCTTTGCTTTTTTTGTCTACTTCTGTATCTCAACGGTTGCCTTCACTCTAAGGAAATCTTTTGGGATCGCTTCATTAAACAGTAAAATTCTAAAAATTGTTTTTTTTTGTACAAAATAATCATGAATAGTTGAAATGCCGATTAATTGATGAATTTGCATTCTTCTAATTATTGACCTGTGTGTCCCAAAACACATTCTCTTGCAGTCCATTTCAATCTCAATTAAAATGCCTCAGCCTGCTCAAAATAAATTTTAAAAAGCTAGTTTTTGAATCCTATATACCTAAGGAAATGCAGAAAAAAAATGTATAAATTAAAAATTTTTTGTTTGTTTTGAGAGACAATTATTAAACTTGACAAAATAACTATGGACCCAATAAGCATCCTTGCCGCAGACCCACCCAGACTTTTATGGGACCCTGTCCAGCGAACACCACTAACGGAACACTGGAGACAAATATTACATTTGCATCCTTGTTTAACACTACTCTAGAGGCAACTAATCTTTCAACACTAAAGTCAATGGTGTCAAGCACAACCTCAGGTCACAACTTTTGTATTTCCTTATATATATATGTTAGCTATATCTGAGCAAAGGCTGAATCTAATTTGTTGCATTTTTTGGGTGACATAGACTAATGTTTTTTTCTAAATTTTTTTTTCAATAGTAAAATTCAAAGTTTTTTGTGTTTAAAATTCCACGGGCAACGAAGAACGAATGAAGATAACTCCTTTTTGATATCTCAAAAAAATTAACCGATCATAAAATCTGTTCTCGGGCAATGAGAGTGGCTTTTTTTAAGTTCAGTTGTAGATTAAACCGTTAAACCATTGAGTTAAAAAAGATTAAAGATAATATGAAAACAACTAAAAAGTGTTTAAATATAAATAATATTGCTCATTCTTTAAGGATCAACAATTCAGACATTTTCTACTCAAGAAAATTCGACTGAACTAGGTAAAATTAAATAAAAACGTTTAATAACTTTTAATCTAATTTTAAATAATAACTGAACACTCGATTTTTCTAATCTCTATTTCTTTTAAACTAGATGCTATGGTTCATTAAAAATTCAAACTAGGTCAAAAAGTCAAAGCTTGATTTTTCAAAAGTTTCTCCATGAGGTTACAAAGATATAGAGGAAAAGTAAACCCGATTAATTCATTTAGATGTAGAAGAATTAATTGAGTTGGGGGAACTAGAATGGAACAATCGATCTGATTTCTCAGCACTTTTAGGAATTCAAATAATCAATGAATGCCACAATTGAATCAATTAAAACATAAATTATTTCAATTAATTAAGCAATGCTAAAATTGACTTAAAGTGTACCAATCAATTAGATAATAGATGATTTCTTCAATTTTAAGAATTCAATTAAAATTAATGTCACAATTGATTTGGTGTCTCAATCAATTAGATAATAAATTATTTCTCTACTTTTAAGACTTCAATTAGTCAATCAATGCTACATTTGATTTAGTGTTTCAATCAATTAGATAACAAATTATTTCTCTGCTTTTAAGACTTCAATTAATCAATCAATGCTACAATTGATTTAGTGTTTCAATCAATTGGATAGATAATAAACGATTTCTCTAGTCAATCAGTTAGAAGCTATTAAAAAGTTTCTATATATTGTACTTTGATGTGACATAAGCTATCTTGAAATTGCTGTGTACACAGACCCATCTCATGTTCATGCTCTAATGGACTTTTAAAACCATGAACTTAATTCTAATACTAACAGTCGTCTTTCTATTCAACATGGTTCTCACTTTTTTAAAATTTTCAAAACATTTTTTGAATAAAATTTCAGATCTATCTAACTCTAGTCTAATTTCTCTCAGATCAAATTTAACAAATTCAACAGAAGGTGAATATAATTAAGAAAAACTACTTAATACTTTATTATTATATTTTTATAATTATTGAGAACAGGAAACACATAAAAATTCTATTTTAATTATTCTAGTTATTGTAAACAGAAATATTTAATCAAGAGCAGAATCATATTTTATTAAAAGAAAACTTCTAAAATCCAAATTAGGATTTTTATTTCTAACAAATAAAAGATTACTAATTATTTTTAAAGAAATACCAACTTATAACGCCGGGATTGTAAGCGTAGTTTCAAGTATCCTCCATGCAAAGATGACAATACCCGATTGACAACGGTATCCTTGAACCCTTAATCTGATCAATATTGTGAAAGATATTGTCATTTTTCCAGGTTTGATTTATTCTGATAATCCTGCAGTTTGATGCGCGCAAGTCAGTTGAAAATTTTTTGATTTATTTCGACAATTAATCTTTATAAATTTGGCCCTGGAAAAGTTTATTTTAATGAAACTGGTCTGAAAAGTGGTTTGTTCTGTATTGTAAACTTTTTTAGAAATTTTATAATGAACCAAAATTAAAAGCTTTGGGATTCAATTATCATGGTAATTATTATACGGTTTTTAAGGCGTTTCGTGTACATCTTTTCTAGTTTAATTGTATTACTGTAATTGCAGCCACTTTTTTCGTACACTTAAAAATCTATTTGAGATTTCGCTAGTTAGGGTGCATGCATGCTGTCATTGGAGTATTTCAGAACTTATGACGCACTTCTAACTAAAGTAAACTTCACGGAAGATTAAAATATTATATTTTCAACACTGCCTCTTATTGAGTGTAAAGGTGAATTTGCTCTTCTCATACTTGTACATATTAACATTAACCTTCTTCTTCTGTGACTGTATAGTTCACTGTACTATTGAGCGTTTATTGGATAAATGACCACGCACTTCTGTCCCTTTAATAAAAGTAAATTCAACCTATATGAAGCATAAACTCTGACCGCGTCAACATTGTTGCACCGGCTAGTCCTGTCCATAGAGCTAGGTATAGTACAAACTGGGACCGGAAAGGTTGACCCGGCTCGGAAATTCAAATATACTAAGGCTGCCTGTGTGACAAAATATTTACTTTAAGGTCAGTTGTGCAAGATCCCAGAAGACCAGCTTGAAACCTGTTATCTACTTAAATATGAAACAATTCAGGAACAAATTAGGTACCATAGAAAATAGAATATATAGAGAGGAATTTACTAGAAAAAAGTGTAAAACGGCCATTTTGTTGTACTGTTTCCATACTGCAGGTGTACTTCACATATTTGTGGTATATAACCTTTAGGGCCCTGGAACATCATTTTATACAAAAATTTTCTTGAAAATTATTTGATTTTCTGTAAGTCAATTCTCTGATAGCCTTTCATGCACACGTGGATAAAAATCGATCTAAAATTTCGAAATTGAAATGGATAGTTTAGGGAACATACTGTATTAATGTACTCTACTGCATATAATTTGTGAACATTTACATGATTTGTACACTTTGAACTCCCTTTCAGGCTGAAAGGGACTGACAAAATTCATACCGAGAGATTCTTTTAATTCCTCTCTATGTATTCTATTCTCTATGTTAGGTATACTTTCATATCATACACCCTGTAAATTAAAATAGGAAATACAGTATCATATATTATAGCTATAGCTGGCCAAACGGCTGGACCAAATTGGCTGATATTCTTTTGGGAAACCCTTGAGCTAGTACCACGGTGGAGGCTAAAAAAATCGATTTTTTTTTTAAATTAAGATTTTTTCTTCAAATTTTCAAATTTTTTGATCTTTTAACATGAAAATATATTATTTTTCAAACAAAAAAAAATAAAATTCAGGATAAAAATTGTTTAATTATGATCTCTCCTCTTTAAGGATTGGAGCTGAAATTCTACTGGTGGTCTGGAGTTTTATATATTTGGTCATAGCAATCAGGTTTTATAAAATAAAGCTCTCCGCTAATATATTTTTATATGTTTATATTTATGTTCAAAGTGTTTTCTACTGAGGGTCGCCTTGAGACGTAAAACATTTAGTTCAGTTTAATTCTGTTTTAAATAAAAAGAAGTTTAAAAATTTAAATATATTTATGAACATTTAATGGACGAACGGTTGGACCAAATTGAATTAAATATTTTAAAGGAATCCAAGGGCTAAGCAAAATTTGATTTTATTTTCAAAGGTTTTTAGAACCTGGGGAACAACGGGTATCTCTAGCTAGTACATTTATAAGATTTAAAATGTTTTCTTTTTTAAAAATAAAAAATAATAATGTTGAATGTGTTTATTATTATTTATCATTACAGTGTACAAAGTGCGATACAAATTGTATTATTTACAATGATTTTGAATCCTACACTTTAAAGTGTATATTACACTGTACAGTGAACATTTTCATCATTATATACAGCTTGTAAACATATAGACGAACTGTAACAATTATAGGATTAATTTCAATGATGCCTTTCATATATTCTTTTCCTTTTCACTTTTTTAAAATTCTTACTTCTGGTTGTTCATCAAAATTTTAAGAATAAAAATGTCTGACAATTTTATGTGTAAATTTTTTTTCTTTTTTTTCCCATTTCTTTCTAATTTTTTGATATTTTTCTCACTCTTTTCTGAATTTAGAGAGCGTATGTTTCTTGGTAAACAGATCTTCAAGGAAAATATGATTCTTTGCCCTTCTCGAGTACTTTTCCTGGCAGCTTGCTTTATGGTACTTTTTACTATTATTATTATTTTTATTATTATTATTATCATCATTATTATTATTATTATTATTGTTATTATTTATTATTTTTATACATTTAAATATTATATTTCAGGTATTAGTGAGTGTTCCTTTAAGGTTATTTTGCATATGCGGACTAGAGGATTCCTTGGCTATTGGTAAGCTTTGTCGTTGATCTATAATCTTTAAATTTATAGAGCTAGCTGTCTTTTAATACTTTTACATTTAACACGCAAATGTATGTTTAACAGGTCAAACTGTCACAGCTTTCTCGGACAAAAACCAAACTCTTAAATCTGCATGAAGGGTTTTTCTTTAATACCTATTTTTTTGCTTAAAGCATTCTATGTAAGGTTTGTGATTTTTACTCTCTTTCCTAAACCTTACCTGATCTGTTCCTAAACATAATGACGACATTTAAATAGTCTTTATTGTATCAGATAACTTTATGTAAGCGGAAAATAAAAAAATAGAAAATTTGAAGAATGATTTTGTTTGCAGCAATCATGACATGTACTGGACCCTACTTCCTCTTCTTTTGTCGAGGATTTAAACTGGTTGGTCCTATGGTTATCATGGTCTACAGGATGCTAGCTCAGGTTAAATAGTACATAGAGCACATAAAGTACAAAGAATACATAAATTAGTTAAATTGTACATAGAGTACATAAAGTACAAAGAATACATAAAGTAGATAAAGTACATAGAGTACAAAAAGTACAAAGAATGCATAAAGTAGTTAAAGTACATAGAGTACATAAATTACAAAGAATACATAAAGTAGTTAAAGTACATGGAGTACATAAAGTACAAAGAATAACATAGTTAAAGTACAAAGAATACATAAAGTACAAAGAATACATAAAGTACAAAGAATACATAAAGTAGTTAAAGTACATAGAGTACATAGAATACGTAAAGCTTTAAACTGTAATTGGTCTTATGGTTATCATGGTCTACAGGATGCTAGCTCTTAGCTTAAATTTTATGGAGTGTTAGTGTTCCAAAAACTAATCTTTATCGTGTTTGTTGAGTTTGTTAATACCTTCTTTTGAAAGATATCATGGTATACAGGGTGTCCCAATACACATGGGAATTCAGTGACGAATTCGATATCGTCTTTTTAAATAATTCTATGATTTAGTGTAGTGACACCTACTGAGAAAGCTGTAATCTGTAAGAGTTTCTTCTGCTATGTTCACATTTTGTTTGTTTATGTTTTGACTGCACATACGGTTGTACTTAGTAAAACAAGAAAATTGCAGTATACAAACAGAGTAAACTTGTCCACCTTCACTGTTCATCTTGCGGAGACATAATAGACAGATCTTTACAGTCTTTTACCCTTTTCATAAAATAAACTTTAGCAGACGTAATAATATAATGGGTTTTGAAATTAGGTATTACAATGCTAATTCATAGCAAAGACGATATACTATTCGTCACTGAATTCCCATGTTTTTTGGGACACCCTGTATTGTATCTAGGCAAACAACGTTAATTTAATATTAATTTCTATTTCCAAATACAAGTAAAATTCAATTAAAGGTTGTATGATTTTTCTCTCATAAATGTAATGATTTTTAATTTTTCAATTATTTAGGACATTGTCCGCTTCGGGTCCGTGTTCTTCATTTTTGTCATGGGATTTTCTCAGGTAGTTTAAAACCTATAATATTTCTCAGACCTCAAAATGAACAGTAAAGTATGCATTTTTCAGGCCTATTATATTGTGTTTCAAAGCTACAAAAACTCAGAGGAGCCTCATCCAATGCCTAATGCAGTTGAATCTATTCTAGCTGTTTTCTTAATGTCGTTAGGTAACAATAAATAACATTAATCTAAATAAATTCATCTGGTTTATATTCAAGGGATACTGGATTTATCTGGTTTACATTCAGAGAATACTGGATTTATCTGGTTTATATTCAAGGGATACTGGATCTATCTCGTTTATATTCAGGGGATAGTGGATCTATCTGGGGTATAATAAGAGAATACTGTTTATCTGGTGTATATTCAAGGGATACTGGATCTATCTCGTTTATATTCAGAGAATACTGGATTTATCTGATTATATTCAGAGAATACTGGATCTATCTGGTTTATATTCAGAGAATACTGGATTTATCTGGTTAATATTAAGGGGATACTGGATCTATCTGGTTTATATCATAGATAAAGATAAATTGCACATAAGACGACATTTCTCAACTTGCCTGATATAAATGTACAGAGATGTTTAAAATGTATTCAAAACTTATAGCTGTTACCTAGGTTGGTTGTGAACATTGGCTGTTCTTATGCCATTGAGTACATGCGATGTACATGAGTTCTGTAGAGGGAAATTTAAATTTAGTTTAGCCTGGTTCTTCAAGTGTTGTCAAGCTATGATACATTGCTCCTTAAAATATTGTTATTTAAATAATTCCATTCCTGGAGTTAATTTACACTTTATCCGGGAGGAATTCGATTAAATGCAGTAAATTCAATATTGTAAAATAAACCAAACCCGTCATTTAGTTGTAATTTTTCCAATTTAGGTTAAATATATACGTTTTTGAAAATTTTATAAAAAATATTAATTTGAGTAAAAAAATTCTCCCGCTGGCAATCAAATTTAAAATCAAAATTAAAGGACTAGAAGGTGCCTGCTCTCTCTTCAATTGCGCTCCTATTTTTTCCAGGGGGGGGGCGTCCCCCCAATTTTCCTTTTGAAGGGGGTGAAGCAGTCAATTCCCCTCCCTGAGTAAAATAAGGAAGTTGGGGTGGGGGCAGAGTAAGTTGTATTATTTTATTCTGCGCTATATTTTAGAAAAACGGTACATGAAAGCAGTATTTAAAATACAGAGCAGGCTCCTTAACCCTATCCCTGCTGGGGTACTTGAAAACCAGGATATGCTGTGGGGGGGGGGTCAATTTGACCCCTCCCCCTCTAAATCCCATGTTTTATGTCCAAATATGACAAATGATACATCATTAGAAAGCTATTGTGCTCTACTTTTATAATCTGCAAAAAAATTGCAAATTTGCAAAAATTGAATTTTTTATCGCAAAATCCAGTTATATAGTAAAAATGTTTGCAAAAAAAATTTTTTCCAAAAAATGAAAAATTATACATTTTTGAAAAGCCCTTAACAATGCCATTTCAAATATGCAAAAATTTTGCAAAATTTTAAATAACCTGATTTTTAATCAAGAAAAACTAAAAATGTGCAAATTTCCTTTGACAGGTTGTTTGCAAAAAACTTGCAATTTTTTTTCAAAACTTGTGCAATCCGTTTCCTTATGTCATAGGCTTTCCAAAAAGCTAAATTTTATCAAAATCTGACAAGTAAAAGTGGGGATCAAACAAAGATTTAGTTTGTTACAGGCAAAAGCAGTCATTCAGGACTCAGGCAGTTAGTATTAAAGCCCGGTTTTAGGCCTTAAGGGAGGGCTTTGGGTATGTAGGAAAAGTCAGAAAATTTCAGCAGCCTCAGACCAATACTTTTTGAGTTATGTAAAAAAAGTTACAGGGGAGGGTCAAATTGGCCCCCCCCCCCAGCAGGAATAGGGTTAAGGGGATGGGGGAAACGGTTAAATCCCCCTAAAAAATAGCAAGAAGGGGGGGGGGAATTAAAGAATTTTTTCCATTACAGAATAGGAGAAAAGGGGATTAATTGTAATTTACACCTTTTTTGGGTTTTTTTAGGTTTTCTTTGCAAGACAGGTTCCCGGGTGGGTGGGGGGGTTTATGTAATGTGCAGTATTCTATGCAACTTAGAGTGGGGTAAAATACCTCTTTCTTAAATCCTGATACAACCCTTGCTCGGTGTGGAGAAATTAAAATATATTCTAGGAGATACTGGAGATACCGGTTAGATATGTTTTATGTTAAGAGAATACTGGATTTAGCTTGTCCAAATCCAAAGGGAATAGTTTTCGTATGGTTTATATTCAGCTTAAATACTGTATCTTGTATCTATCTGGTTGTTATTCAAGGGATACTGGATGTATATGGTTGTTATTCAGGGCCGGGATACTGGATTTATCTGGTTCATTTTCAGGGGATACTAGATTTATTTGGTTTATTTTCAGGGGATACTGGATTTATTTGGTTTATTTTCAGGGGATACTGGATATATCTGGTTTATTTTCAGGGGATACTGGATATATCTGGTTTATATTCAGGGGATACTGGATTTATCTGGTGTATATTCAGGGGATACTGGATTTATCTGGTGTATATTCAAGGGAAACTGGATATATCTGGTTTATTTTCAGGGGATACTGGATTTATCTGGTTTATTTTTAGGGGATACTGGATTTATCTGGTTTATTTTCAGGGGATACTGGATTTATTTGGTTTATTTTCATGGGATACTGGATTTATATGGTGTATATTCAGAGGATACTGGATTTATCTGGTGTATATTCAGGGGATACTGGATTTATCTGGTGTATATTCAGGGGATACTGGATTTATCTGGTGTATATTCAGGGGATACTGGATTTATCTGGTTTATTTTCAGGGGATACTGGATTTATTTGGTGTATATTCAGGGGATACTGGATTTATCTGGTGTATATTCAGGGGATACTGGATTTATCTGGTGTATATTCAGGGGATACTGGATTTATCTGGGATGGAGTTCCTTTTACAAGTCACGAATATATTGGAAAAATTCACTTCTTTATCTTCATTATGATAGGTAACTATAAACACTTAATAATGCATAATGAAATGCGTATCAAGCTGAATGGTTATGATAATACTCCTGACTCTATTGATTGCAGCTATGATAATAGTTGTGATACTACTCCTGACTCTATTGATTGCAGCTATGATAATAGTTGTGATAATACTCCTGAATCTATTGATTTCTATTATTATAGTTGTGATACTACTCCTGAATCTATTGATTTCTATTATTATAGTTGTGATACTACTCCTGAATCTGTTGATTTCTATTATTATAGTTGTGATACTAGGCCTGAATCTATTGTTTTCTACTATTATAGTTGTGATACTACTCCTGAATCTATTGATTTCTATTATTATAGTTGTGATACTACTCCTGAATCTGTTGATTGCTATGATGGGAGACACATATGCAAAGATTGCGGAAATCAAGAACGAATGGATGAGACAGGTTTACCCTCTGATTTTAAATAAACCACACAACTTTTGGGACAAATTTACCAATTAAGAATAAGGAAATTCCAATAATACATGCTTTTTTTTGATGTACATAGAAATTAGAAAGTACATGAATATTTATTAATCTTTATGATCTGTACAGTGGGCTAGAACAGTTCTAATTGTGGAACGCGGAATTCCTCCAGCGGAAAGACTTCGGCAGCAAGATCTGTACAGGTCAAAAATATAATTGTATCATTATTATCATTGTTATTATCATTATTATTTTTATTATTATCATTATTACAGTGAGAGGAACAGTGATGGCAAAAAATGTCTTGTCATGAAACAGTTTCTATCAAAAGAGAAGTTGGAAGAAATAGAAGAAATTATTGAGATGAAGATCACTCATAGGTACGTCTTCTGGTTTGCTATATCGTGAATCGTGCATACCAGATCAAATATTTATTTTATTACTGGCTCTTTCATGTGTTTGTTGAGTCATAAGACTGTAAACTGATAAGAACTAGCTGAGCTTATAGAAATAAATAGAAAAGCAAATAAAAGAATATCAAACTTGATCAATTTCATAAACTTAAAGAGACTAATAACGTAATTTTTTGTGACCATCCATACCAAGATTGGCATGCTTGAGTCTCAACGGTTCCATTGAAACATTAATTATTCATTCTGATAATTTCTCTATTGTTTCTAAAGCAAGAAATGCTCAAGTCACTTTTTCAAAAAAAAAACTATAAATGAAAAAAAAAAAATTTCAAAACAAAAATATGGATTTATAATTTAAACTTGATTTTAGATAATACTTTTAAGAGTATCTTTGTGAATACGACATGTCACTCTGTTATTTGAGGTTTACTTAACATTACGTGTACAGTACCTTATTAATATGCCTTTATTTAAAGTACAGAAACTTGCAGAATAAAGATATTAAAGTTTTCAAAATTTTAGTCATATAATTAATTTGCAATTATCACTTTGAGCTTATGCATATCTTGGAGTTTTTACACTGTTTTTTTTTTGACATAAAAGTGTGAAAGTTAAATCTTTAGTAAAAAAGTCAAGATAAAAGGTCTATTTCAAAATTTGGTAAATGTTTGCAATTATAAGAACATAAAGCTTATTTCACATACTTTATTTTTAATAAATAATCACAAATTAAGCTCCCATAATAATTATTTTAAAGCGCACTTTACTCTACTTTTTACACTTTTTTAGAAATCAAATATTTGTGCAAATTATTATAAAATGATTTAAAGATTCTCATATACAATTGAGGTACTTTACTAACTTAGTTTATGCCACTAGACACAAGCAACCACAATTTTTCTAAAATTGTACAGTTTTGTACAGAGCCCAAAACTTAAGACAGGATATTGTTTTGGAAACCAGTTTTTGTGGATATCAATATTTTTAGTTTCTTTATATTCTCAATTTTTTTGGAATCTCTTAAATCAAAATCTATAAAATGTTAAGACCCCAAAAAGGAAACTCGAGAATTTTGTTCAACGATACTCTTTTAAATTTCGGGCATAGCTTGTCTGGTGCACACAGTACACTGCAAATCTCTATTTTTGTAAGTACCGGGAACTTGGCATAATTGGCATTTTTTTATAAAATGCAAATCATTTAGTTCTAAAAGGTTCCGAATAGAAAAAAAAACTTTATTAAAGCAAATTGATAAGAGATTACCATAGCCATGTCAAGCTTTAACCATTGAGAATCCTGAATAGTAAAAATAGGTATATCTTTTTCATTTAGTGGTTATTTTATATGAATTACAAACAAAATGTTTGATTAAACATTTGTTTTTGGTTTAAATTTTTTTTTTGAAGTTGTAAAGTGTGCTTGCATATAAATGAATAAATTTAACTCGGTATGATTAACTCTCTAAACTCTTTGAATTTGTATTTAGACATGTTTTTTTCTTTTAGGAAGAATATTGACCGTCGCCGGGAAAGGTTTGGTTATGAAAGTGTGAGTAAGATGGGAATAGATGTAGCTGGGGCAGCTGTATTCCAGGTAAATATAGATGTCGTCGTTTACTGTATTCCAGGTAAATATAGATGTCGTCGTTTACTGTATTCCAGAAAAATGTAGTTAAGTCGTTGTTTACTTTAATCCAGGTAAATATAGATGTAGTCTTTTACTTTATTTAAGGTAAATGTAGATGTCGTCGTCTACTGTATTTCAAGCAGTCATAGAAATTTGTCTTTTACTCCATTGATTTATCAGCATAGCACTTCTATTAACGATAATCCTCCATTCACATTTATTGTACATATATAGTCCATGTAAAATTAATGTTTGTACAATAAATGTACATAAACAATTCATGTTTGTACATGCAGCACTGCCACAGAAGAGATGAAAAAATCAAAAAAAAAAACATTGTAGAAAAAGCGCTTTTCTCTGAAGCAAAAACATATCTTTAACAATAAAGTTGTGATGCTAATACATGATTTAAAAGTAAGTAATGTTTTTATAGCTGGCCTAAACACTTTTGAATAAAGATTTAACATAACTTTTAAAATATTAGAAAACGCCCCTTTGTTTATTTTATCTTTCAATATGTCTCTGTTTTAAATTTGATAAATTGATGTCAAATTTAACATTATCACGATACAACACCCGCTCCACAAAGTGCAACCCTGGCTTAGGAGAAGGGCCCGGGAGGTGAGGGGGAAGGCCAGGGGGGTTTCAAATAAAAAAATCTCTGTAATAGGGAGGGGTTACTTAAATCTGAAGCTATATGAAAACCAAATGTTGGTGTGTGTTTCCTTCATAAAGCAAACTGCACATTTCTTGTCACTAATTTTTTTTATATGCAATTTTTTGCTCCGGTCCTTCAACAGTGGTTCAGTTGCTACTTCAGCTCTCTCTAGTAACATGTTTAACTGGAAGGAGCAGATAGTCCTTATAACAGGAGCCAGCTCAGGAATAGGAGCTGGGACTGCCTTGTATCTAGCAGGATTAGGAGCTAAGCTGGCTCTAGTGGCTAGAAGTAAAGAGAAGCTGGAGAATGTTGCCCAATCCTGTTTGGAAGCTGGTAGTTCTGGAGTACTTGTTTGTGTTCATGATCTTGCTGTTGAAGATGAATGCGCCACAGCAGTTCATGAAGCGGTTAAACATTTTGGAGGTCTAAGTGTTCTCATCAACAATGCTGGCATTCTACATAGATCTGACTTCGAGAAAGTATCAATGTTAGAGATTAATCAGTCAATGAATCTACATGTTAATGCAACAGTAAAGATATGCCAGATCAGCATGCCATACCTTGAAGCAGTTTCAGGAAGCGTTGTTAATGTTTCAAGCATAGCGGGTCTTAGAGCCTATCCAGGTTCAATGGCATACAAGATGTCCAAAGCTGCTCTTGATCAATTCACAAGATGCCTTGCCCTTGAAGTTGCTGGTAAGGGTGTTAGAGTTAACTCTGTTAACCCAGGCGTAATTGAAACAGACATTTTCAAAGACTCCGGTCTAACCAAAGATGAAGTCCAAGCTTATTATGAAGCTGGTAAGAAAATGCATCCACTTGGACGAGTTGGTCAGGTGGGGGAGGTAGCTACAGCAATTGCATTCTTAGCTTCAGCTGATGCATCTTTTATTACCGGTCAAACACTAGCAGTAGATGGAGGCAGAAGTGTTACAATTCCCTATGCGCAAATGAGTGATAATTAAGTGGCTTCAATAAATTCCTCAAAATAAAAGTGCATTGACAATTTCATAAAATAAAGTATTTAATGATTGCTAACTTTTCATGATGATGTTTAGAAAAAAGTTTATTTTGAAAATAAATAAAATGAGCATAATACATTAATATTTATTTCTAAATTTGAGCAAAATGCAGTATTATTTTTTTAAATCACCTGTTATCAGCGCTTTCTTTTAATGAAGAAATGAGAAACTGAACTATTATTTAATTAAAACATAACCATAAATTGATATAGAATGGTGCTTTAAAATATGTTTAACGATATCAAATAAAACAGTTGTTTTAATCCATACATTTTACACCAATATTTTTTTAAATATTACATCATCGATTCTATCAATTATCAGGGTGAGTCAAAAAAAAAGTGTGATTTGCGGCGCCTGGTGCAAAAATGTAATTTTTTTGTGCAACTCTTCTGTATGTTGTTTTTTTTTTAATATTTTTTGAAAAATTTTGTTTTTTTGGTACTTTAATGGCCCAAAAAAAAATCCGCGAACCTTTTTTTCTTTCAAAATCAAAAGTTTAGAAAAACAAAAATGTTTAAATAATTTGTTTCTATCGAAATCTAAAATTTAAAAAAAATGGAATCACAGAATCTCAGAAAATTTGCAAAATTGTGATTAGAAAATTCGCAATTTTCAGTTCTGGTACGGAAAAATTGTTTTTCAATGGTTCTCAAGGTTTCAACTGAACAGCGTATATTTAATACTTTAGAATATACTAAGAAGAAAGGAACTAGAGAATTTAAATAACTTTTCCTTAAAAATTAGCCCAGAACTGGAAATTGCGAATTTTCTTATTATAATTTTGCCAATTTTCTGAGATTCTGAGAAATAATATGAATGCAAATTTTTGCTTTTCTGAACTTTTGATTTGAGAGAAAAAAAAAGATTCGTTGATTTTCTTTTGGGCCATTGGAGTACCAAAAAGAAATTACAATTTTCAAAAAATATTGAAAAGACACCATACAGGAGAGTTGCACAAAAAAAAGGTACAAATTTGCACAAGGCGCCGCAAATCACACTTTTTTTGACTCGCCCTGGATATAAATGCACTCTTGTGCAACATTATGTAGTTTGAAATATATATATTTGTTGACGGAAAACAGCAACACGCTAGA
The DNA here is from genome assembly GCF_000591075.1 of Eurytemora carolleeae. Classification (NCBI taxonomy): domain Eukaryota; kingdom Metazoa; phylum Arthropoda; class Copepoda; order Calanoida; family Temoridae; genus Eurytemora; species Eurytemora carolleeae. The sequence continues at coordinate 45,369 of NW_019396585.1, read as the reverse complement.
CAAATCAGGATAATAGGCCGGTTAGGATTCTGGTGGGGGATGTTTATTATCCCCAGACAATTCTTTCCCGATAGGCCGCACAAATACACACACAACAGAGTAACCCCGTCTCAGAAATTCGATAACAAAATCTTTATTTCCTAAAAAATAACATAAATTATNCCCCCCCCCCCTTCCCCATACCCTCCCCTAAAATCGATTCAACTTTCAATATAAAATTTTTAAAAATATCAATTTAGATCATATATTTTATAGAGAAATACATTTCATAAAAAAATCATTTTGTTAGAGAGACCCTTTAAATTTTATTAGTGTCTATATTTGGTTTGAAAAGCATAGAAATATTTGTGTTCAAATATGACGCACAAACTCACAAGTGTTTTTATCAGATTAATTTACTATAACTGCGTAAAATATTTTTAAAAGGGATTTTCGATTAGCAATTATAGCTGCCATGCCATAAAAAAAATTGGGCCCGGTCGGTGTATACGTTTTTATGTCTAGTAATAGTAATTAGTATATATCTACATATAGATCAAGGTAATATATATAGATATAACGTGTTTTTCATTTTAAGTTTGTTACACATAACATGTTAAATAAGCTGTATCCTGCACGTAACACATTTTGACATTACACAATATTTTTGCGACGAATGTGTTAAAATTGTTGCATAAATCTTTAGTTACGGAAATTTGAAAAGATTTAATCCAGATTCTGAATAAACTCTTAATTAAATTATATTCTTCCATGAAACTCGAGTGTCTTTGTTTTCTAAATATCTACATATAAAATACATGGTTTAGTCTAATGTATCCCCTTATCCCACGGCCCCATGAGCCTCCCCTCCTGGCCCCTTTGGGAGCCTTTTTTAATTCCTTGTCCTAAGAATTTTGTATTTGAGCAGAAAAATACAACCCTAAAACGATTGTACCGAGAACGGGTCTAAATTACGATTTTCGGGACTAATTAGAAAATTTCAGTAGAATAAATCATTTTGAAAAATAACATAAGGCTTATATAAGAATTTTCTTGCGGAAAATGAAAAGTTTTTCAAGTATTAAGGGTTTATTATGGTGTTAAAGATTGGAGATAATCTAATATGATATGGGACGCTCTGTAAGTAAGAAAACTCAATAAGGCGTAACTTTAAGATTGTTATATGAGGGGAGGAAGGGGGTGGGGGTATCAAATATTTAAGATGGTACCCAACACCCCTCCCCCCTCAATTGTTGAGAAATGGCTTATTGTGTTTGGAATCATAAGTCATATCATATCAATATCCTAAATTTGTTTATTTTTGAATAAAATAATAAAATTTAAAAATGTCGGACATACCAAATTCACAAATTGTATTACATGCATCAATGTTAGAATCATTACAAATAAAAGAATAAATATTTCATTTGTTCAGAAGCATGCATGATTCACAACGGTACCCTTGATAAATTGTATCAAAAAGTTTCGTAGTTTTTCATCTTCATATATAGTGTTGAATTCTTAGAATTATGTTATTTCGCAGGTTACTTTTAATTTTTAAACCAAACCTATAACTAAAAATTAGAAAGTTTTTAGATAAAAAATTAAAATATTTTCATCACTATTGCCCACGCACCTGACCCTTTAGTAAAAGTAAATTCAACCTAAAGTCTGACTGCGTCAACCGTGTTACGCCGGCTAGTCCCATTGAGTGGCTGTTTTATTTACCCAATGTCCAGGCGATAAAGTACAAACTGGGACCGGAAAGGTTGACCCGGCTCGGAAATTCAAATGTACTACGGCTGCCCGTGTGCCTAGAGAAAGGTTTAAAGGTGCCATTGTGAATTAGACATGTCACTTTGTTAATGGAAAGTTACTTAAAATCACATCTACAGTTCCTATAATATTTCAGGAGGATGGTGATGAAGAAAATCCATTTGGCGACGAAGTTGGGAAAAATGTTACTTCCTTCAAGGAAATACCATGAGTTCCGAAAAAAAAAAAAAAAAATTTTTCTTGATTTTTGTCTAGGTATTCCAAAAATGAGACATTTGGTTATTTTTGCAGTTTCTGTCAGTCCCCCAAAATGTTAAATTTTTCTTGGGACTTATCTATAAAAAACAAGACATTCGTATAGATGTTCCCTCTGGCCGGCCAAACGGCAGAACCGAATGGGCTGATTTTTTTGTGGACACTCATGTGTAGCCTGGGGGTGACATACGCTGAAAAAATTATTCTTAATTTTTTAAAAAAAAATTTTTCCACGGCGCCCTTCAGCTGGTATATAATAAAATAAAAGGCAACCTAAAAGAGTTTTATTGTTTAAAATGATTTAAACGCTATTTGTATTCAACCGAAAGCCCTGCACGAATTATCAAAAACAAGAGTTTGAGAATTGAAAAATCCAGGAATACCCCTGAAAGTATATTGTGTGAAAATTGTGTAATGTACTGCAAGGGCTAAATGTACTGAGCCAAGGGCTAGATGTAAACAATGGCTGATGGTATGTACAGGATGTTGCTCCATCAGCAGCTAGCACCTCCATGAAAGCAGCAAAAGTTCCACTTTTCAACTAAATAAGCTTTAATTACAACTTTTTGTCATGTCAAAACAAACTGATAATTCGTCTCTAACTTTAATTACATCTTTGCACTCTGATTTTAAACCAAACAGATTTCAAACTGTTAATTCTGCTCAATCAGAAAGTCAAAGTTTGAAATATCACAGGTTTTAAACCTGCAGGTTGCAAAGATATAGAGATTACAAGAGTCTTCTGAGGCGAGTAATCAGTTTCTTAAATTTAATAATGTTTTGAATGTCGTATCTGAGCTGACTATTGAATAAAAATCTAAAGCATGACTTTAAAAATCTAGCTCTTTAAAAGATATTTAATATAAAGTGACCCAGCTCCATTTATAGAGCGAATTGTACGATAAGGGAGTGGCCGGCAATGTATGGTGGCTGAACTGATATTGCAGTATTGTGTAGACATTTTTTAGGATTCATTTGAGACATATAAAACGTTTTAAAGATCTAAAATTACTGAGTTTAATCAACTTAAAGTAGCATTTTTGTTACATTTTTTGTCGTCGTAATTTAATAATTAAAATAAAAACGTTTTTTTTAAACGTACCCACCCAAATTGATGATTTAGAACGATGACTTTGCGCTCAAAATCATTAATTATAGATCTTTAAAACGTTTTATATGTTTCAAATGAATCCTAAAAAAATATCTCTACAATACTGCAATCTGCAGTTCAACCCCCATACATTGCCGGTCACTCACTCCCTTTAAAAATTTTGTATGATAACGAATGAATGTTTTTAACTAAAAAGATTGTTATTTTTAATTGTGATTTCTACTCTAAAGCAATAGAGGAATTGTGAGATTTAACACTTCTCAAGCTAGAAATCTACGACATATGTCTTCGACATTAGTTAGAAAGTGTACCGTTTTTAATCGGACATACCTTTCTTTAACTGTGGGTCCCTTGGAGGACAGACACGTCCCTTGGACGTACCTTTTAAGATTTCAGCTTAAATGGTTCGTCCCTTGGAAGTCCTTTTAAGATTTCAGCTTAAATGGTTCAAATGCTGGAATAGAAATAAAATTCTGTAAATCACTTTTTTTCATTTTAAAAATAAGAGCAATCTAAAGAAAAAAAATTAAACATAATTATTTTGTTTTTAAAAAGGATCTTATGCAATAAGACCTTCCCCCCCCCTTCCCCTATATTCAGAGTTTTAAATATAACTCAAAGAAAAAGGTCACATAAAACAAAGTAATTTCTGTGTGTTTGATTTATCATGTACAATGTACTGTATACATGGTTAGATATTTAAAAAGGGCATTATATAGAAGTTATTTATTAAACTGGCTGAAATTTTATCTGAATTGCATGATTAAAAATTCAAATCTAAAACATGTTTTGGATGTTTGTCGCCTGTCTTATTCATTAGTGCATCCGAATTTAATTAATTTGAGCCGCGTCTTAAATCCGCCAAAAATCGGTTTTAATTGAGCGCAGGCTTAAATCTTGAAGCAATAAATACTACTTTAAGTGGCCATATTTGAGCCGCAGCTTAAATTTAATCCGCGGCTCAAATTCTTTAAATGCGGCCTCAGGATTGATAATAAAGGAACTGTAGCCAGTTTCAAGTGAACAATTATGCAAAGATAAAGGTAAAGCCCGCTTCACAACAACAACATAAACAATGTTTATTATTTTAAAACTGATTATTTTCAATTGAATTGTTTCTCTCTGAAGTGCAGAAACCCTTATAGGATGTTTCAGAATTAAGCATTTTTTAAATTAGAAAACAACAATATATTTCACCACATTGATCAGATAATAAATGAAAGGATACTGATGTAAATTGGGCATTGTCGTCTTTGAAATTACGCAGACATTTCCTTTAATTAGATAAATCAGTAAGATTAATTCATCACATATCTATGATACTAAGATTAACCAATTTGTAAACTAACCATAATTTCCATTTGTTAAGTATGTATAAGGATGTATGTATTCAAATAGTAAAAATAAATATTCATTTATTAACAAAATATCAATTTATCTTATCATGTCCATATATTTTTTAAATATCTATTTAATATATTCACAACAGGGCCCTTTAAGGTTTCCAATGATTAAGAACCAATGTATGAATATCCGAGGTTTTTGATTAAAAATTAATTATTTTTAATTGTGGGTTTTCTATGAACCGAAGTGAATCGGAAAAGCATTTCTGTAAATGGAGGTTCACATGAAATAACAACGATGCGGTCTCTTAAATCTAATTACATAGTAAATCATATCATAAAAAAGTAAACCAAAAAACAGTGGAATAAATGTCGTCTTTTCTAAATATTATTCCACTGTCTTCTGATGAGCAATGCATTGTACATGAAATTGCAAAAATTCCTTTGATTTGTAAAATAATGGCCGGCCCGGCGATATCAATATTCGAAATTAGTTTTTTCAAAAATCGATTTTTTTCAAAAACCAAAGTTTTTTCAAATTAAAACGTTGACCTAAAATCTCAAGGGAGGCCTGGAGCTATCTTAGGCTGGGACAGAGGTGTGACCCCCACTGTCCCACGTACACTCTGAAGCAAACATGTCACAGCATTTATCGAATATTTGGTAAAACTTATCTGAATGGTCAGAATTTATTTACACAACTTTTTGTTGAGAGGCGTATAGGGTGTGAACTGAGCTGAAAACTTAAGATTGTGATATCCTTAATCCCGATTGGTTAATTAATCATGAGATTAATAAAAAAGGAGAAAAGCAATATTTAATCTTGAGATTAAGAAAAAGAGTGGATCAAGTATTAATCCCGATATCCACCATTCAAACGTTCCCAGCTCTGGTTAGACAGCTAAGGGGGATACTCTGTATAGTCTGTACATGCTTTTATTAAGTTTAAAATGAGAAATTAGTACCGACATTTTGCAATGATCCGCAAAGCGCCAAAAAATGCTTGGATACACTTCTCCTTTCATGGTAATCATCTAAATCATCAGATAGAGAATTAAGTTCAAAGAAATGGACACTTTGAATTATACCCTATAGTGAGGGCCTCAATCCCCCCCAACCCCCCAACCCCATTGAATCGTTTTGGGGGTGGGGGGAATTAATCACGCCAAAGATTCAAGGGGGGGGGGCGCCCCTACTGTAACGTCCTTAATTTAAACGCCCTCTGAGTTGGATGTTTACAGATTTAAAAGGAAAAATATTGCGCTCTATTTGTTGTCAATTACTTCAGTTTCAAGAGGGGACTGAAATTTCTAACCCCTCCCCCCCCTCAGCATATTTCGTCCCCCTCACGCCCCTCCCTCACTTGACTCCAGCATGATCATGATTGTGGACCATTTTTTATCAAATTTCGTCAATTAAGAAAACAATACCAACATAATTGTCTTTGGCGCTGCGCGCATAATTTCTTATAGATTTCTGTAACAATTTTCTTGTTTTCGAGTTAAAACAGGTCAGTCATTCTTTATTTATCCTCTCAAAAAAACTGTATCTATTGTTACTTCTAATGAGTATTACAATACATATACTATTTAAGGTTATACAACTTACACAAAACCTACCAATCTAAGAAGAATAACAAGAAATATAATAATTATTATATCGGAATATTAGGACTTTTGAAGACTATAAGAGGAAAACAGCCCCTTACTGACAAACTTCGATCGGATTAAGACTGTGGATTATGACAGCTAAATATAGTCTTAAATTAGTACCACCACTATAGGAACTACTTAATTTAATTAGGACTGCACAGACCTACATTTAAAGGACTATATAGTAGACTGCAAATATGACTATAAGGGATGAATTACATAAGACTGCTAAAGACTGCAATGCTATAGGGAACTTCTAGGGGACTATTATATATAACAATTGTTTTTGACGATATAGTAATAAACACTATTATGCACTATAACACTATACAGTATATGCAGACATGGACAATTATTTGTGAAAACTTTAAATAATTAATATCTCAATTTTTATTGCAACTTATTTAAAATGTGGTGGGGATGCATTTCGTTGGTGCACCCCCATTTTAGCAGAAAGTCGGGGGTGTATATGTCTGACCCCTCGCACCTCCTCTGGCTACGGGCCTGCACCCCCTGCACCAAGAATCTTTGCCCGGGGGGGGGATCGCCCCATAAGAATATGGGGGGGGGGACACCCTCGACGAATGTACCATCTTTTTTAAATTAACGCCCTCTGAGTTTCAAAAGGAAACTGAACATTTTTGTTTCAAAAGATCGACTGCAAGATTGCCCCCCGCCCTTAATCGCGGGGTCCATGGCATGGGATCTGCAGGGATCTGCGCATCCCCGGCTTAGCCCCCCCCCCTTCTTTGTAATATAGTGTTTCCGCTAAGCAGTATATATCAATACTAATTCTGACACTGGTTGCTATGCAAAGAAATAGACGCTCAATTTAAAACTCAAGCTGTACAGGCTTCCCCTTTGTATACCATCCCCTCGAACCCCCTCCCTTTTCGCCTCCTTCATCTGTCAAGTTTAAAGGCCGTACTTATAGGAT
>NW_019396585.1:0-38130 GCF_000591075.1 Eurytemora carolleeae | reverse complement strand
AAACTCCCGAGTTTCCTTTTTGGGGTCTTAAAATTTGTGTAGATTTTGATTTAAGAGATTCGAAAAAATGGAGAATATGAAGCAACTAAATGAAATTATATTTTATAACAAATGTTGATTTAAAAAAAACTGCCTAACCCCATTCTTGAAACCCGGGTTCCAAAACTGGTTTTCATGACGATACTCTTGTCTTAAGTTTTGGGCTCTGGGGTTAACCTATTCTTGAAGAAATGGAAAAATTATCTGAGCCGGCGATTTAATAAATGCAAGAAATTACGATTCAGGTCGAAGCTGTCGTCGGGCCTTATTTACGACTTGAGCTTTCGAATTTTCACTGCATTCTTTTTTCATAGAATTTTGTTCAAAAACCGGTTTTAGATGAAAACCCGATTTAACATATAATTGGCGGATGTTCATGGTAGGAATTTGCGCATTTCGGGTTTTTATAATTAAAAGACTTACCATCGAGCCTTTTCTCCAATAAAATCAACCAAGGTCGGTTTTATTTTCATTGGGCCTAACTCCTAAGTCGAGCCTATGATCTTTTGATTGTCAATTACGTGACAAAAGCTGTCATCAGAGTTGATTCTAAGATTGGGTCTTAAAACTGGTTTATGGAATTATGACTCGAGCCGAAGCTTCTTAATCGCGGGCTTTGGGGAATTAAGATTTTTTTAGAACATCTACAATTATTAATATTCTTGATACAGCCATGTAAAGGGTTCTCGTATTCCAGGACAAGGAAGGAATTCCCCCAGATCAGCAGAGATTGATCTTTGCTGGAAAGCAGCTGGAGGATGGAAGAACTCTGTCCGATTACAATATTCAGAAGGAATCTACTCTTCATCTGGTTCTCAGGCTTAGAGGAGGTATGCAGATCTTCGTCAAGACCTTGACCGGTAAAACCATCACCCTGGAGGTCGAGGCAAGTGATAGCATCGAGAACGTGAAGGCTAAAATTCAGGTAATGCAGGATCTTTAATCATACAATTATCAAAATGTTTTAAAGCAACCAAAGGATATCTGTTAGATAAAAATATTCAAACAAAGTACTTAAGATATTGATGATTAACCCCTAGAATTTTCTAGAACAATTACTTTCGTCATGTATTGAAAATTCACTTACGAAATAGGAAAATCTGGGTAAAGCCGTCATTAGTTTTAACAAATCCGACCAATCACAGATAAGAAAGTCATTCAATCCACCAATAGGAAAGCTAGCTGTGTCCCAGCGGGTATAAATTCTTTATCAGCTGGCAGTCCAACCCAGTCGCAATCAATAATTCTAAGGAAGAAGATACTTACAAACCTTATAAATCAAGAACAAAGAGAATGCAAATTTTCGTCAAGACCCTCACCGGGAAGACTATTACGCTTGAGGTCGAGGCCAGCGATAGCATCGAGAATGTTAAGGCTAAGATTCAGGTATAATTATTCAATTTGTTTTCTCTAAAATTAGTTCCAGCTATTTTATTAATATTCTGTACACATTTTTTTGTAAGTTATTCAAGTCCCAGCATATATAGATTTTCCAAGATATGTAACTGAAATTGATAGTAATTACCCAGAGAACGATATTTGGACTCTCCCCCTTCTCTTCAAATTATACATATTTTAAAATTTATTATGTGGCCGCAGCGCTCGGCCCAGATAGTCTCTTAATTAACCAAACCTATTCTTAAAACATTAAAAAATTTTAGTTCAAAATTGAAATCTTGTCCAGTTTTTATCATTTGATATATTTGGTCATAATTCCTATATATGGAGGAGGAGGGGGGGTTGTAGAGGGGGGTATTTAATCGAGTTATCAACTTGTACGCATTTAATAAATACAGACATACAATTGAAAACTAAATTCTACTAAAACGTAGCAAAGAGCCTATTGATATTGCCTCAAACTTACAGTTTGTCTAAGTCGTTAATATTTGAATTGAACTTAGACCGCACTGTGTAGAGCTGCCTGCCTTAGTATTTAGTATTCAGAAATAACTTTTGTTTTTAAATCGCAGCTTGGCCTAATGCGTTTTTTTTTGATTGTATCGATTCAGTCCAGGAAGTAAGGAATAGAAGGGAGATACAACTGACGCGGTTCACCCTACCATATGAAAATGCATGCTAAGCAGAATATATCATTAGAATATGAAATATTCAGAAGAGGTTATTGTACACGCGGTATTTGTACATGGAACAAATATTTCTTATTCAAATAAAGTATCGTCTGCATGTATTCTTTACTCCCTGAGCCCAAAATTTAAAAGAGTATCGTTCCCCCTCTCAGCTTTCCACATTTTTAAAAGAAAAGAATCATCTGAGCAGTTTCTTCCAGTATTTATTTAAATCAATAGTAACCTTGTTTAAACTTTGATTATGAAAATCTTAGGACATAAACCAGATACACATAAGTATGAATGCATTTTTGGCGTAAAATTATTTAATTAATACTGCTTACGAAATTTTCTGTCTCGCCCTGAAAATGGGTTAAAAAGGAACAAAATAACGTAATTGTTTTAAGATCTATGAACACGAGTTAAAGGTCTCTAGGATATATATTAGGATGCTATTTTTCTATATGACTTGCTTATATTTCGAACACCACCAACCTTTCAAACGTCTTGATTTTGTTTAGGCGCACTGTGTCTTGTGTATATTTTCTTGTCTATAATTCAAATTTAATATAGGCAGTTAACCTATTTTTTAAGAAATTAAGAACTTATCTAGGGAATTGGATTTTTAATAGAATATCTATTTATAATATTCTTAGTTCTTTATAATGACTTCTCATATTTCAGGACAAGGAAGGAATTCCTCCAGATCAGCAGAGATTGATCTTCGCTGGAAAGCAGCTGGAGGATGGAAGAACTCTGTCGGATTATAATATTCAGAAGGAATCTACTCTTCACCTTGTTCTCAGGCTTAGAGGAGGTATGCAAATCTTTGTCAAGACCTTGACCGGAAAGACAATCACCCTGGAGGTCGAGGCTAGTGACAGCATTGAGAACGTTAAGGCCAAGATCCAGGACAAGGAAGGAATTCCTCCAGATCAGCAGAGATTGATCTTCGCTGGAAAGCAGCTGGAGGATGGAAGAACTCTGTCCGATTACAACATACAGAAGGAATCTACTCTTCATCTGGTTCTCAGGCTCAGGGGAGGTATGCAGATATTTGTCAAGACCTTGACCGGCAAAACCATTACCTTGGAGGTCGAGGCTAGTGATAGCATCGAGAATGTCAAAGCTAAAATTCAGGTAATTTAATTTAATGAAATAAGGGTCTGGGTTAAAATGATTCTAGTGAAACCTTTAACATTCTTTTTTCCTCCTTATATTGAAAGAATTTATATATCTTCATCATTCTCCTCCTCCATCCCCTGGGAGTGGGTTTTTTTATGTTCACCCTTGGCTATTACACCTTTTTTTGGTTAGTTTCTGTTATAACCGCATTGATGTTTTATTAAATATATTTAAAGATCGGACTGATAGTTCTCAAGATTTTCTATTTTTGTGTTAAATTACTTTTCACTGTTTGTCGGATCAATGTTAAATTTCCTGTTTTCTCGGCGAAATATGCATTAAGGTGTCCGTGGGACAAAGGTTCTTATTCTCTTTTTTTTTCAGGACAAAGAAGGAATTCCCCCAGATCAGCAGAGATTGATCTTCGCTGGAAAGCAGCTGGAGGATGGAAGAACTCTGTCCGACTACAATATTCAGAAGGAATCAACTCTTCATCTGGTTCTCAGGCTTAGAGGAGGTATGCAGATCTTTGTCAAGACCTTGACCGGTAAAACCATTACCTTGGAGGTCGAGGCTAGTGATAGCATCGAGAATGTCAAAGCTAAAATTCAGGTAATTTAAAACAAATTATTATGAAAATTAGGTCTAGGTAAAATTGAATCTAGTTAATTGTGTTGTTTTCCTAATGTTGTGAAAAGTAAACCTTTAACAATTTTTTTTCCTCAAATTGAAGAAAATGTTTAATCCTTATCATTCTCATCCTCACCATCCCAAACATATTTGGTTAGTTTCTCTTAAACCCGCATTAATGTTTAAATTCAAGATATTTTAAGATTAGACTGATAGTTTAAGATTTTCTATTTTGTGGAAAAATATCTGTTTTTGTCTGATCAATTTAAAATTTTCCCGTTTTCTCTGCGAAATTTTCACTCAGGTGGGATAATTGTTGGATAATTGTTCTTTATCTTTCAGGACAAGGAAGGAATTCCTCCAGATCAGCAGAGATTGATCTTCGCTGGAAAGCAGCTGGAGGATGGAAGAACTCTGTCCGATTACAATATCCAGAAGGAATCTACTCTTCATCTGGTTCTCAGGCTTAGAGGAGGTATGCAGATCTTCGTCAAGACCTTGACCGGAAAGACCATCACCCTGGAGGTCGAGGCTAGTGACAGCATTGAGAACGTTAAGGCCAAGATCCAGGACAAGGAAGGAATTCCCCCAGATCAGCAGAGATTGATCTTCGCTGGAAAGCAGCTGGAGGATGGAAGAACTCTGTCCGATTACAATATTCAGAAGGAATCTACTCTTCACCTTGTTCTCAGGCTTAGAGGAGGTATGCAGATCTTCGTCAAGACCTTAACCGGTAAAACCATCACCCTGGAGGTCGAGGCTAGTGATAGCATCGAGAACGTTAAGGCCAAGATTCAGGACAAGGAAGGAATTCCCCCAGATCAGCAGAGATTGATCTTCGCTGGAAAGCAACTGGAGGATGGAAGAACTCTGTCCGATTACAATATTCAGAAGGAATCAACTCTTCATCTGGTTCTCAGGCTCAGGGGAGGAAATTAGATGGCTGCGGCTCAAAATTCAACAAAATTTATCTATTCGGCTTTATTACATGTGACTAAATTTATTTCAATACTTTTTATTCAATAAACGTGTAATATTTTTATTTGGACTTAATCTAATAAGAATGGTTTAGAAAGAAACTTTGAACGGTGCAGAATTATAGAATTAGACAAAATAGACCTTGGAGCCTTCTGACTAGCGCGCCACTAGCCGGCAGTTACATCATGGGTCATCTTAGCACAGATTTTACATGTATGTCGATTTGTTGGTAATTGGGCACGAGGAAATCATTTCTGAGGTCCGCATAAATATTGGAGAATTCTGACCGTACATGTATGTCGATTTATAGGTAATTTGGCACGAGGAATTTATTTCTGGTGTCAATGACTTTAGAGCATTCTGACTGGCGCATTTTTCGTAGTGTCTTCCTTATAAACTTAATTTTATTCTTATTTCTTAGTAAGTTAAATCTTATTGAACGCTTATTAACGATGATTTTTTTTTCTGACAAAACAAGGTGATGCAAAAAAGTAAAACTTATTTTGATTAACCTATATGCATTGAATAATTCCCCTAAATCATGGGCAGATCGTTTTGAGACCCATTTTCAGAAATTTAGCATTTTCTGACACTTGAATTGTTCCATAAAGATTGTAAAATTGTATTATCGGTCAGTTTGCTTTCATTACATTTAAACGAATTTTTTTACTGGTCAAAGATACACGAAACATGGCAGTTGGTGAAAAATTTAAAACTTTTTCAATATTTACTGAAATTGTTTAATACCAAAGAGAATTATATGAATATTTGCAAAAACATCAGAATATCAAATGCCAAATGATCAAAAATATATATATGATCAAAAAAATGTACGGTTTACAGTTAGGACAACTATTTTTTTAAATATATCATATAATTTTACAATTAAGTTAATTTTAAAGTTTAAGGTATTCTTAAACATATTTTTCTGATAAAAAGTCTGTAAAATGTAAGCTCTCTCTTTCACGCAATCTATTTTTCTTTTCTATCTTCTCTTCTATGTTCTACTCTTCTCTTCTATTTTCTTCTCCTTTCTTCTGTTCTTTTTTTCTTCTCTTTTCTTCTTTTTTCTTCTCTTTTCTTTTCTTCTCTTCCCTTATTTCTTTTCTTCTCTTCCCGTATCTCTTATCGTCTCCTCTTTGTTTACTCTTTGTTTACTCTTTGTTGTCGACATTTAACCGGTTTTGAGATAAACAATGCAGTACGATCCGTTGTTATGATTTTTCTCTGCTTTGCTTACATTTCTAGCTTGTAGACCTAATTGAAACGTACTGCGTTTGTATTTCATAATTAGGCATTTGATCATTTGGCATTTGATATTCTGATATTTTTTGCGAATATTTAATGGTAGTCATATTATAGTAAAATTGATTTCAAAGTAAAATATATTTTAGTAAAAGAATTTATTGAACGAAAAAAGATGAAAAAAGTCTTTAATATCTATCACAGTATAGGGAAGAAGACATTCCAAATTATTTACCAACTGCCATGTTTCGTGGGACACCCTGTATCAGCCAAAATGATCGTTCAAAAGTTTCTGATTTTATTTGAAAAGTGTTTGATCGACTTCGAGTTCGTCCAATCCTTTATTAAATTTTACAAAATAAATATTTTTTCGTTGAAAATAGTTGAAATCTAGGTCATGTACAAAATTTATACGAGGGAGGGGAGGGGGGTCCAAAAATTCTATACTAGGACGGACCCAAAAATTTGGCGAAAACACAACTTCCCAAAATCTATTGGCTGTTCGCATGTATACTTATTTTTTTTAGAAGAACCATTTTAAGACAAATAAAGGCATTTGCCATTCGACTGTTGTGCGCACATGCCCCGTAAAATTCCAAAACAGAGAGAGGGGGATTGAATATTGTAGATCCAGAAAAATAATATCTGTGAAATGCCTGCGTAGAGACTGGCAGTTGGTGGGGTCTTAAATGAAAGACATGTGGCCGCAGCGCTCGGCCCCCTAGCCTGTCCTAGCCGCAGCGCTTGGCCCAGAAAGTGTCTTAACCTTACCTAACCTTAAATAAATGCTAATTTAATTATTTTTCTGGATTTGCAAAATTAAATCCCCCTCTCTCTGTTTTGGAATTTTACGGGGCTGTGTGTACAACAGAGAATGGCAAATGCACCAAATAAATCCCATTTCTTGATTACTTGATAAACTGGAACAGGTATGACGACATTTAAACACATTTACTTGAAAAGGTTCATCTTTAATAAGATAAATTCAAAAACATACAATTGGTTACAAGCTAGTATACAGTAGTAAGGTATCGATTCACAACAGTGCCTTTTTTAGTTTTTACCTGATTGATTGTCTAACGAAATAGATCCTTATTTTCATAAAGAAATACGAGTATTTCTATTTGTTTGTTCTGTTAAACATACAATAATAGTGCAGTTGCAAGAGGTTAGTGATGAACTATAACGTTTGTGAAGGGAGAAGGAGACGGCATTAAATTTATATATCTTTCTTTATCTATTTTAAAATGAAGAACATAGAAAGAAAGAAGAAATGATTTTGAATCCTATTTTTTCGTTTTATATGCATTGCACACAGTGCACACTGCACTGTACTGTAATGTAAAAATTGCACTCCTATAGTTTTTGCCGGTAAGGCAAAAAAGATTAGATTGGATTGTTGGCTAAAATTGGGAGGAAGAAAAGAGATAGGGGGGATGATGTAGATATAGTTGATATGTTTGAAGGTGGGGGTGGTAGCTGTTGTATCTGATCTATCTATAACCATCCGTCTGAACACTTTCCATCTTAAACTTTTTCTCTCTTCTCTGTTATCTGCCAATCTGGTTGTTTAATGAGCACTATGATTCCGATGATTTATTAATGTTTATAATCCACGATCACATAGGTAGAACAAACTCGCTTAAAGGAAGCCAATTGCGAGAGGCTTAGTGGGATTTCTTAGCAACACTACATGATGGTGTGTGTTCTTTTTACTGGTCGGGCTTGTACTATTTAAAATCCTGGTTCGATTTCAGGGTAAAAATAGCAAATAACAATTTACAAGAAAAATACATAGATCTAAATTGAATGATAAATTGATACATCATTAAATTAATAATACTTGTTTTGGGATATAACCACCCCTAAACCAAGCCAACCATTTAAAACCACGCAGGTAGAGAAAAGATAGAAATCCAAGCGTCAGATACAACTGGTGTATATAAAGGTATTCTAAGAAGGCATTCATGAAACAATAATACATCATTAAATCATAATATTTTGTTTGCTAGTTGTCATTTGTCATGTAAAAAAGGTCGGCAATAGTATAAAACTGATTTTATAAGTAAAATCCCAAACTGTAAGAATCCCAAGAATGTTTACCAATGTTGGGATTGGAAGGATTGGGATTAGGATGAGGACTAGGAAGTTGGAATAGGTTGGACAGGGATAAATTGGGAATAGATAAAATAGGTTGGGAATTGGGATGGATATCAACTAAAGAAGAAGTTGGGATTGGGATTCAATGAATGTGAGGATGATAAAAGGGTTGGTATATTGGGAGTTTGAGTAATTTGGAAGATTGAGTAATGAATAGATGTTCTACGGGGACCACAGTATTGGAAAGAGAATCAGCAAGATAAAGAAGTTCAGAACAGAGATACAGACAGATATAGTAAAATGCGTGTATAAAAACTATGGAGAATCTGAATATGTAGTTTAAGGGGATACAAATGTATAATAAAATATGTGTATAAAAAACAATGTAGAATATGTAGTTTGGTGGATAAAAATGTACAGATATAATAAAATAAGTGTATACAACTATTGAGAATATGTAGTTTAATTGATACAAATGCTAATAAGGGGTGAAGACGACATTTTGGAAGGAATTAGCGGATTATTGTTAAGCTGGAATAAGAGAGAGAAAAAAGTATAAAAATCATCATTAGAATCATTCAATACTCTGAAACACAAATTCGGATGTGATCGTTGCAAATTTTCCATCTTCCTTTAGCATTCATAGATGGTTGAAAACCCTGTTTATTCAAGAGCGTAGAGTCCATGGTAAATTTACTGGGTTGCATTTTACAAAAGAAATTTGTAAAGATGAATTGAAAGAAAAGAAGGATGAATATATATGAATAAAGGAAAAGAAATATGAACAGATAAATAAAATAAAAGAAGGATTAATAGATGAATAAAAGGAGAGAAGGATGAATAAATGAATAAAAGAACGATGAAAAGTTTAATAAAAGAAAAGAAAGATGAATAGATGAATAAAGAAGGATATATAGATGAATAAAAGAAAAGAAGGATGAATAGATGAAGAAAATAAAAGAAGGATAATCAGATGAATAAAAGAAAAGAAGGATGAATATATGAATAAAAGAAAATAAAGATGAATAAATGAATAAAAGAATAATGAATAGTTAAATAAAAGAAAAGAAATTTGTAAAGATGAATTAAAAGAAAAGACGGATGAATAGATGAATAAAGGAAAAGAAATTTGTAAAGATGAATTAAAAGAAAAGAAGGATGAATATAGATGAGTAAAGGAAAAGAAATATGAACAGATAAATAAAATATAAGAAGGATGAATAGATGAATAAAAGGAGAGAAGGATGAATAAATGAATATAAGAATAATGACAAGTTAAATAAAAGAAAAGAAGGATGAATAGATGAATAAAAGAAGGATATATAGATGAAAAAAAAAAGAAGGATGATTAGAAGATTAAAAAAAATAAGGATGAATAGATGAAAAAAAGAAATGAAGGATGTATAGGTGAATGAAAGTAAAGAAGGATGAAAGGATGAATTAAAGAATAATGAATAGATGAAGAAAAGAAATGAAGGATGAATAGATGAATAAAGGAAAAGGAGGGCGATTAAAATAAGGATGAATGAGTAGGTGAATAAAAGAAAAGAATTTTGAATGAATGTCTGGCTAAAGGTAATAGTAAGATTAAGGTTAGCTTGTGCAATGAAGAGTAACTGTATTGTACTCTGCCAGAGTAGAAAGGGGGAGGGACATGGGGAGTGGGATGGAAGTGTATGAGGGGGGATTGGAGTACATGAGGAGGGATTTGAGTACATGAGGGGGGATTGGAGTACATGAGGAGGGATTGGAGTACATGAGGGGGGATTGGAGTACATGAGGAGGGATTGGAGTACATGAGGTATTGAAAATCTGATATGTCTTTTAGCATAACTTCTTTAACTGAAGAGGCTATTGAGAAGAACAAAACTGTTTTTAATTGCTAATGTGTAACCAAATAAGTTTGCTTATTTCATACTTAAAAATCAAAACTAGAGGAGCAACGAGATTACCAAGTCATAACGATAATGTCGATTGAATTTTACCTTCTCCTCCTGGTTAGTTTACGTGTGGGTGAGCATATCTTCTTTATTAAAACAAAAATCTAGTGGTTTTATACATGATCATTTTATACATTTTTATATCTGTCATTCATCTCTTTGCATGATGGGTCACTTAAAATCTTATAAATAAAACTACAGTTTCTGAACATTTACTGTTGTTTGCTAAAATGTTTGTAAAATCAAAATAATTTTTGATAGAATTCCGCTGTTAAAATTTGATTAAATTATCATTTCAGACTGAAAAAATATCAACAAAAAACTGAAAAACTAGCAAAAGAAAAGACAGTTAAGCTTGAGGCAAATTGTTTGCATTTGTTTTGAGCTGTATTCATTAAACTCATAAAAAATCTGAGCATTGCCACAAAATCGTTTTTCGTTTTCGATTTTTATTTTCATAAAATATCATATATATACTATATTTAAAATATTATTACTATATAGTCGTCTTCGTATTTATCAATACAATGAAGACGATTTTCAAACATCAGACACACTGAATTATTCAAATAAACAGAAGCTGTCCATTAACAGCTTTGTAATTTTAAATTTTAAATTGCTTGTTAGGGATCATAGCATTATTTATAAAAAGCCGTCTTAATTGTATTAAAATAATCGTCGACCATTGTATTATTATAATTTAGTAGATCAAACAAACATAAATATATAAATACATGATGAAAAAGATAAGTAGAGAGATGATAAACAAATTATTAATGGGTCTGAATAAAAATTTCGTGCATTATATCCGCAAGGCACTTTACAGAAAAACATTGTTGAAAATAACCAATTTTAAGAGAGAAAATTATGTTTATACTATGCGTTCTTAATCATACACAGCTTTCAAGAGTACTATCGGAATTGCCACTCTATATAAATGGAGGGTCACTTGAAATTATGCGAGCTGTCCCTTTAAGAAGTGAATAAATATGAAGAACAAATATAAATATGAATATATTGGAAGAAAAACAAGAGAAACACCGGAAGTACATTACGATATATTGACACTCATCACTTTTATTGTTTTCAAGAAGGTAAGTAGCGCAACTATGAAGGTGTTTTTTTGTGGGGGGGGGGGGGTCGATGTAAGAGACAATTCAGAACAAAAGAAGAAAATGTGTTGGATCCTTTTTTAGAAAAAAATTAACAGAATATTTCTTAAAAATGTAAATTCATAATTTTTAGCATTTATTTTTATTTAATTGAACACTTTACCTTTAATAAACTTTATAAATATCTCTACATAAACTCTTTCCACTTTTGAAGGTTTTCTAATCAAGCTTAAAAGTGAAAGAGAAAAGAAAAAATAATATTTTGAGAATAAGAGAATTGTATATTTTCCAAATATATATAATATTTTACGAAACATTTTATTTTTAAGGAGAATGCAAAATGAGACATATATATACAGTGTTACCCACGGAGGATGAGACCTTAGAGATGACAGAGTTCATGAAAACATTCTCCTTTAAGTTTCGGTTCCCTGCCACTTGCAACCTGTTTTTAAGTAAGTCACTTTCAGGCTCTATTCAAGGCAACAGACTAAATTCGCTGTGAATTATGATTTTTAAGTCATCACTAAAGCCTCGTCATTTCTGGGTATAACTATTTTTTTAATTGGTTCAAAAAATGGTTCAAAAAATGGCGGTGAGATCATAAAATATAAAACTATATGTATATGAACATCAAGAAATAAAAAAATTTAACGTTGAAAATTTAAATATATCTTACATACATATTTAACCACTACATCTTTGTTAATGAAAAAAGAACAGTTTTTAAAATAAATATGGCATTATAAGAGCACAAAAGCGTATTGCAAACTAGACCTTTTATGAACATTAAATTGCAAATAAGATAAAGTTTCTTTTCTTATTTAGCAAAATTTTCCGCTGTAAGTGAAAGTCAGGGTTTGTTCGCCTTCAGTTGCCTTAAGTAAATCGTTAGCGTGTCCCAAGTCCGCCTTTAATTCGTCTGTAGTTCTTGTAAGCTGACCTTTTATAGTCCACGTTTATTTAGCCTTTTATCCGCCTTTTATCCGCCTTTTGTCCGACTTTTGTCCGACTTTTGTCCGCCTTTAGTCCACTTGTAGTAAACCTTTAGTATGTCTTTTGTCCGCCTATAGTCCACTTGTAGTAAACCTTTAGTATGTCTTTTGTCCGCCTATAGTCCACTTGTAGTAAACCTTTAGTATGTCTTTTGTCCGCCTATAGTCCACTTGTAGTAAACCTTTAGTTAGTCTTTTGTCCGCCTATAGTCCACTTGTAGTAAACCTTTAGTTAGTCTTTTGTCCGCCTTTAGTCTGCCCTTTCTCCCCTGTCCGCCTTTAGTCCGTTATGATGTGGTAAAGTCTGGTTTTAGTCCAATTCTTCTTCTTGAATGATAGTGCACTCTCTTTTTAATATTCCTAAAATATATAAAGTCAAAAAAAAAATATTTAACTGTTTCAAGCTTATTCTGATTATGAATGAGATATTCATATTTTCTAATTAAAAATTACATTTTCAAGAGAGGGGTTTCTACACTATTGACTTTCAAGATATCTGCTGCAGAAACATGGAGGAAACTGTCAGAATTAAGCATTTCTAAAGCTAAAAAGCGAGAATGTAAATAGAATCTATAAGATAAAGGTTTAAAATGAACCAGTTCTAATGTATTATTTGAAATAAATTTCATGTATTTTTTTTCTAATTTTCAAACGCATGTAGATTTTCTATCCGAAGTAAAACATATTTTGACCATTTCACAGTTGAGAAATTAACAAAATTAAACACATTTCCCGCCAGAAATCCGACAATATCCTTCCACATTAATTGTCAGATTAAGGTTTCAAGTGTAACGTTGTGAATCAGACGGATGGATTAAAATTAGAGTTTAAATTCCTTAAATTTAGTTTACAAATTCTACCTGGCTTTTTGTTCCATTCTCTTCTTCTGGAAGAACTCGTAGGTTTTCTTATTTTCCTAGAAATATAACAATTGACTCAAAATATAATAATTGTCTTTGTCACAAATTCTGATCTTCTATTTCCCTTCATCTTTAAACCCATTGTCGTAGACCTTATATATTTAATTTGAACTATGAATTCTGTTAGATCAAAAAATCTAAGTTTGAAATATCAAAGTTTTACACCACCAGGTCGAAAGATATAGAAATAGTAGAATTTGAGTTAATGGCAAAGCCTCAATTCCTTTGCATATTTTTGTTTAGGCTAGGGAGGAAGGGGGGAGGGAGGAAGGGAGGGAACATTGAACAAGTATTCAGAATCCCTCTATTTTATACCCTAGAAAACAATCCGTGGAAGTAAACAAGATTTTATAAAAAGAAAAGTTTTGATTGATAAATGTATACAGATTTTTTAAAACTTCCAATAACATTTTTGTTTTTTACTTCTTAAAAAAAGAAATAACAAAAAAATTATATTTTGTTTTGAATTTAGAAAGCGAAACTAGAAAAAACATGTGGTCGTAAGAAATCTTCAAATATAAATGTAAGTTAAGTTCTTGAAGGTTTGCCAAGAAAGTGTGGCTATGGTGGATTTTAGCTTTTGCTTGGCAAATTCTCAGAAAGAAAAGCAAATATTTCTCCAATATTATTATTCAGACAAACGTTTAGGATATCATTTCGTGGATTAGTGCGACAACTTAAATTTCATTGACCAAAAAATATATAGTTCCTTGACATGGACTGTTTCTTTAAAACGTGAAAAATACCTGTATATATCCGGGGACCCAAACTCCAGGAATTGACTCTCAATACTACTCCTAACATTTTCCCCAAGATTATTCCCAAGGTTACTCCCAAAACTATTCCCAAGATTATGTTCAAACTCACTGAACATCAGACAGTGTTCAACCTTGGCAAAAAAAACTATTTTGACAATTATTCATAAAAAAATGTGAATTAACACTTTTAATGATAATATTGATGATAATAACTGCTTACTATACTTCCCTTACGTCGTGCATAAGATCTATTTTTGGCCAAAAATATACAGAATATATGGCCAAAAATATATAGAATATATGGCCAAAAGATATAAAAATAATTAACAAAATCGTTAAAATAAATAAAAATCAAACAATTAAAACAACAATTGAAACTAAATTTCAAGATATTTTTCAGCAAAATGTGTTATTATATATATGAAGAAGACATTACAAAAAAATTCAACAAAATTTGAATGAATTTATAGAAAACCTTGTCGCATGATGTAATATTCTCCAGGATCTCTAGTTCCTCCAGGAGAACATCTCCATACTCTAGATCCCCCTCATCTACCTCCTCATCCTCATCCTAAACAATATTATTCATCCTCATCCTCATCCTCATCCTCATCCTCATCCTCATCCTCATCCTCATCCTCATCCTCATCCTCATCCTCATCCTCATCCTCATCCTCATCCTTATCCTTATCCTTATCAGGGCAAAAACTATCCCATCAAATAAATTAATTAAAAGATGTAACAATAGGAGATTAAAAGATATTATACCTCTGGTATGAACCCAATATTCCCCGGGGTCTGGAGGGAGATCGGAGGTAGAAAGTCGTCTTCCATCTCAGCAAAGGATTTCCTCCGGTGGACCGTATACTCCTGGTCAATTTCTGCTACCTGACAGATTTTAATTTTGTAATTTACGATTCACAATGGTACCCTCAAAGTTAGATAACCATTTATTTCTAATCTATGATATATTATATAACGTGACATGTGCCGAATTTACACTTTCAGACACAATTTTTCAGGTATCTTTAACAATTTTAATCAGATAAAGGTTTGAAGGGTACTGTTATAACTCTCGTTATTTGACCCCACCTTGCATTCTGCCTCAGTATGTCTTGATGAATGTCGTCTTCTGTTCTTCTTTCTCAGCTGCCTCTTATGTACATCTAAGTTAAAAAAAGAATGGTTACAAATATGATGATTAATTTAAATTTAATTTTCAACCCCAAGGATACTAAAGTTAAATATTTTGTCCGAAAAAATGTCAATAATAATTATTTTAAAAAATGCGCCTGCAAATTAGAAATTTAAAAATTACCAGAATTGACAATTTTCAGAGCAAAAGATAAGAAATTAAAATTGTTGATAGAAAAGGGGTCGCTAAGCGCCCTAAAATCTTAGTTTAAATGGACGGTAAAGGAAAAATGAAAGGGGGTATAGGCTGAAACTTGAGAATCTCAGGTTTGCTGTCACATTGTCACGTGATACAGATGGAAATCACGTGACCAGTATACAGCGTGACGTAATACGGACTTCATGTAATTATATTATCAATTATTAAAATTATTAAAAGTACAAAATAAAAATAACCTGAGAAAACCTGAGATTCTCAGGCTCCTGTAAGATATCGTCGTTTTCAGATTGGGTTGCGTATTTGTTGAATATGATCTGTTTAATACTACAACTTTTATACAAAATTGCATACATCTGAATTTTCGTATAAATTTGACACATATTTTATATCAATTTCTCGAGACAGAAACATCAGAGAGATGTCTTAATGGTATAGTTCAACGCCTGAGATTCTCATGTTTCATTCTATACCCACTTTCATTTTTCCTTTACAGTCCCATTAATATAAAACAACACACACACACAAAAATCTCTAACAAGAACAATGGTTGCCTTTTTGAAGAAATTATGCATGTGTTGTTGTCAAATGCGACCTCGTAGCTTTCCCTTACTTGCACAAGTATTACAATACAAATGTATTCGGTTACAAACTAGAAACATTTTAGTTCTTTACAAATTAGCTTTTTAATAAAATTTTAATAAATATTCAATCTTACGTTTGACGTGTTACTGTACTTACTGGTCTATTTGACGCTGCCTTGTTGTTTTGCAAATAGGAAATAATTTTTTTTCTGCATTTTATATGAAATTGTATTTTACTATAATACGGAAAATAATAGTCAAAAATAGAAATATTGAAGAAAAAAGATGCCAATCTGCTCGTTACTTTACCTATACAAGAGAGTATCAAAGATCCGGCCACAATACAGAAACCACAGAAATAAAAACCTGACTGAAGGCAAACAACTTCAATCAAACTTTTCCAAAGTCGGGGAGGGAAAGGGCTTCAAAAGGCATCTTTTTTGAAATGCACGAAATTTATTCTTGTAATATTTCAGACATTTATTTATTCACTAGCTGAAATGCCCAGAGTTGCCCGTGTAAAAAAATTAAACACAAATATTAAAAAAAATTTGAAAAAAAAATTTCAATTTTTTTAGCCTATAACACCCCCCGGCCACCTATGAGTGTCCACGAATTTTTTTTTTGCCCAATCGGTCCAGCCGTTTGGCCGGCTATGGCAACATATATATATACAAATGTCTTATTTTATTATATAGATTATTTAGATTTGTTCCTTTGGTCCCAGGCTATCCTCAAACATGCTAAAAATGGGAACACTCAATCCTGAAATATGTTTATTATTTAAAAATAATAAAATTATTTTTTTAATAAAACACTTAAATTCAGAAATCTGAAATTTTGAAGGTTTATGGAAAAAAATTGTCAGAAATTTTGATCTAGAAAAACAATGATATTTTTCACTTTATTGATCAGACAAAGTTGTTATTAGTACCATTGTGGATCCGGCAAACTTCATTTATAATTACAACCATAATTCCTTAAAAGAAGCGATGTTACATTAAGTTGGTTCGTCTTTTAGTAGTTTTAATCAATATTTACTCTCAGGGTCAACATTGGACATTGTGTAAGTAAAGCAACTGTTTTTAAAATCTTACACTATGCCAAATTTTGACTAGATATATACAAAAGAAAAGGAACAAAAAATCCATAAACAATATAAAACGATGCATAAACGATGCATAAACGATGCAAATACGATGCATAAACGAAGCATAAACGATGCATAAATGATGCATAAACGATGCATAAACGATGCATAAATGATGCATAAATGATGCATAAGCAATACATAAACGATGCATAAAAGAAGCATAAACGAAGGTTCGGATTTGGATAGTTTTTTTCATTTTTTTAGAATAAAATATTGCAAAGTTTTAGAAAAGCAAACTTCCAAAGTTACAATTTTGAATTTTCTTTTGTTAACAACATTAGTTTAATAGTACCTATAGGTATAGCCTGACAGGCCTGAACGAACCCCCAGCTTGAACCAAAGTTGCGAGCTCGAACCTTCTCGAACACGTACATTTTTAAACTGTAACTGTACACACCCAACAGGAAACCGTACATTGATACAGTTAGTACATAACTTCGATACTCCTAAATTAGTCCAAAGCTATATAACATAGATTAATAACAACAAAGATAGAACACTATATGTCGGGATTTTTCGTTCACAATAACTATGAGCCCGAAACTCCTAATCCTGGCATCTCCAAAACAAAATTACCGGAGATAAAAATGATTTCGTGTAGATTTCCACACATTTAAAGAATCAAAATTGTCAATATATATATAAACAAAATCGTTCAAATTTTCGGTGATTTTGAAATCACAAAAAAGGCAGACTACCTTTTAGAAATGCAGGACTAGAGTGATCATTATTTAAATCGATTCAAACTTGTAAAATTAAAATTGAAAAATGCCGCAAATTCTTTCAAAAATCAAATACGATAGTTAAGACGTCTCATAACTGCCATGCTGACAATCTACAATACCATTACCATTACATTGACAAGGAATATTAAAAGTGGCCTACGAAAACATAAGAATTTATTCCCGAAATTTACAGAGATATCCAAAAAAGATTAAACTTTAAAGGGACAGTAAAGGAAAAATGAAAGGGGGTATAGGTTGAAAGCTAATCACTTTAGCTTTTAATCGAGACCCTTGAGACGCGTATCTGAAGTTCCTGACTCGAGAATTAATATAAAGCTGTTTTAAATTTGTACGAAAATGCATATATATATACAATTTCATATAAAAATAGTAGGTTTAAACAGGCCATGTTCAGAAATACAGCAACCAATCTGAAAACGAAGATATCCCAGAGGAAGCTAATCTTTACTTTGATTTTCTTCAATTATAATTTCATAACTTTTATTTTGATTTTAATAGATATAATTGATTTAGTGTTGGATCGTCGCATTTTGTGGATTTTCACAACAAAGACGACCTGCACTCAATCAATCAATCAAGTGTGCAGAGATATTTTAGAATAGACCGTAGACGCTATATCAAGATTCAAGAAAAAAATATTGCATTATAATCTCATTTTTTACGATTACGGGAAATTTTATTACAATAAATATTTTTTTGTGATAAATATATCGGCGACGCGATTGCAAACTTGAGAAGGACAGCTGGTTTTACCATACCAAATTATAAACCCGTACACAAGATAGCAAAGTTTAAATTAAACTTCATTTGACTTGAATGGTAATACTGAGACTATAATTGTATTCACTGAATTTTTTAAGGTCAGATGTACCGTCTGTTATTGTTCATAGAGGTTTTTTAAAAATATCTAAAGCTTTATATGGCGGTTCCTGTTTATTTTCTGACCTTTAAATTTCGTGATTCATGGAGTACGTTAGGTTTTTCTTATCGAACGATTTTTTGATCATGTACAAAGTTATTATGAGAGGGGGGGGGGAGAGGAGGATCTAAAAAGCGTTCGGGTCCGTCCTAGAGAATGAGTTTTGGACCCCCCCTCCTATCAATTTTGTACATTTTGTATGTAATTAATCATGTGGCCGCAGCGCCGGCTCCCTAGCCTGCCCTAGCCGCGGCGCTCGGCCCCCTAGCATGTCCTAGTCGCAGCGCTCGGCCCCTAGCCCGTCCTATAGCCGCAGCGCTCGGCCCCTAGTCCATTCTAGCCGCAGCGCTCGGCCCAGAAATTTTCTTAACCTAACCCAACCCTAAAATAATAAAACATAAATGTAAAAAATTGATAGGGTCAAAAAATCGTATACTAAAAATCGTAAAAATCGTTGCGATACCTTAATTGACTAATTGATTTGACGTAAATACTGAGACCGTAAAATATTTCTCGACGGACAGATGTACCGTCTGTATTGCTCATAGAAAATATCTAGAACTTTAATAAAGATTCCTTTTTAGTGATTTACTATAAAACACGCTTCTTGGTCAAAAACAAAATTAATAGGATGGGGGTGGGGGTGGGTAGAGGATCCAAAAAAACGTTCTGTAGGACAGAACAGTATATGATATATATCCCAGTAAAGCATTTACCTAATTACTTAATCAATAAAATCATCAATTATCTATTTTTCAGATGAACTGTCCCTTTAATGACGACTACAAATTCTTTGAATGAATCTTAATTTGAAGTCTGGCTTTCTGCCTTTAATATACCTTCAAATGGCAAATAGCAAAAAACAGAAACAAGTTTAAAGCTAGAGAACCCATAGAATTTTACTGTCGTTTTCTATCTTAAAGCATGTTTCATAATGTCAATTTCATTTATTTTCACATAAAACTGAAAGTAATTTTTAAAGATAAAAGAAAAGTTTGAAATAATTAATCCGACCAAAATTTAGAGGCTACCTTAACATTTGGGCCTGTTTACCTCTCTAAATAGAGGATCAATTGAAATTATTAGCACAGTCTCTTTAAGTCAGTGCATAGCCCGCATATTTACCTGTATATAAATGAAGGAGAAGATGTTTACACCTGTACACAGTGCAGTACATTGTACAAGGTATTGTCTACTGATGATGTAGCATCTACCACTGCCAACAAGCACCAAACTGCCAACCAAACAACCTTAACAAAACAAACAAAACTGTTTGTTAAGCATCAAAAATAACATCTTCAAAATTTAAGACTTCACAAAATACAAAAATTGAGAAACACTAACTAACATTAACAGAAAAAAGTCGACTTTTCACGGAATGGACGGGATTTACCTTTATTAATGCCATCGTTCCAAGAAATTAACAACCGCAATAAACGAGTTCTTCAAAATATTGGTACGATTATAAACTAACGAACGTAAACCGAATGGTAATCAATCGTTGAATTCAATAATCAGTTTTAAATTGCTTGAAACTATAACCTATTCCAAAATAAGTTTGTAATCTTGAAGCTAACCTGTTATCCAACCTATTCTGAAATAAGTTTATAATCTTGAAACTATCCTATTATCCAACCTATTCTGAAATAAGTCTGTAATCTTGAAACTAACCTATTATCCAACCTATTCCAAAATAAGTTTGCAATCTTGAAGCTGACCTATTATCCAACCTATTCCGAAATAAGTCTATAATCTTGTAACTAACCTATTATCCCACCTATTCCAAATAAGTTTGTAATCTTGAAACTAACCTATTATCCAACCTATTCCAAAATAAGTCTATAATCTTGAAACTAACCTATTATCCAACCTATTCCGAAATAAGTCTATATTCTTGAAACTAACCTATTATCCAATATATTCCAAAATAAGTATGCAATCTTGAAACTAACCTATTATCCACTCTATTCCAAATAAGTCTATAATCTTGAAACTAACCTATTATCCAACCTATTCCAAAATAAGTTTGTAATCTTAAAACTAACCTATTATCCAATCTATTCCAAAATAAGTATAATCTTGAAACTAACCTATTATCCAACCTATTCCAAATAAGTCTATAATCTTTAAGCTAGCCTATTATCCAACCTATTCCAAAATAAGTCTATAATCTTGAAACTAACCTATTATCCAACCTATTCCAAATAAGTCTATAATCTTGAAACTGACCTATTATCCAACCTATTCCAAAATAAGTCTATAATCTTGAAGCTAACCTATTATCCAACCAATTCCAAAGTAAGTTTGCAATCTTGAAATAAGTTTTTCTGAAACTCCATCAGCTGCTGCAAAGCTCCACTGAAAAATCCAAAAAATTAAAAATTGATCTTGAAAAAAAGATGTCTTTGTTTTTACTCACCATATAAATGACAGGAGCGTAGAGACCAAATGCAGATATTCCTGTTAAAAAAGTAAAATAATTATCTTCAGATATTCTAAAACTATAATACATGACAAAAGTGGCGAGGTTTTCGTTTAAAGTTAAAATTAAAATCCTGGCTTAACTATTTATTTATAACTCATCATCTTTTTAAATGACAATATATTGAGCTAAACAAGACACAACAAATTACTAATCATTTATAAGTTTTCAAAAGAAAACTTTTAATATTTTTTATTCGATAAAAAAACCAATCTTTGTAAAATATTTTATTTCCTGTAGCATTTAGAAGAATCTGTACAGTTCTGCTTCGTAAAGGTCCTGAGCCGTCCAAGAAAGATATATATTAATGTATTGTATATTATACTGGCTGAATTGTCCGGTGTTGTCCAGGTTACACATAGATACTCCCATACTCCCACCGTTTACCCGCTCTTAGTCTTAAATCATGATTTGAACAGTGCTCTGGGTTGTCTGTGGAATTTAAAATAATTCCATACTTTGTTAAGCCAATGGGTTCCCTTAAAATTTGGTTTAGCCAATTTAGCCTTTGGCCAGCTAAAGCGATATATAATTATAGATATATAATTATAGATATATATAATTAAAGATTTATAATTTAGTTAATTGTAAACCTTTTAACATATACTGATTATTATAAGAAAAGCTAAAAGTATTTGAACTTTTGGATTTGGTCTGAGAGGAATCGAGTCTTTGTCGCAAACTCAAATTTTCTAATCACTTTATCTCTAACCTGGTGGTATAACCCTTTGATATTTCAAACTTTGATTAATTGATCTAACAGAAATCATAGTTTGAAAAATCTAAGGTCTCTGACATTGGGTTGCAAACATATAGGGATTAGAAAATCAGTGTTTGTGGCAAAGACTAAATTTCTTCAGATAATGGAACGAAAGTGAGTTTTTGTCGCAAACTCAAATAGTCTAATCCCAATATCTTTCATCCTAATGATGTAAACCATTGATATTTCAAAGCTAGATTATTTGATTTAAAAATATTCCGAAT
Source organism: Eurytemora carolleeae (assembly GCF_000591075.1). Classification (NCBI taxonomy): domain Eukaryota; kingdom Metazoa; phylum Arthropoda; class Copepoda; order Calanoida; family Temoridae; genus Eurytemora; species Eurytemora carolleeae. The sequence continues at coordinate 16,003 of NW_019396585.1, read as the reverse complement.
TTGAAATATCTAATGTCTCCGACATTGGGTTCTAAAGAAAGAGTGAATCAGAGTTTGGTACAAAGACTCAATTTCTTTTGTGATTGAAATAATAAAAATAAAAAAGTTGTTTTTTTTTATTTTCTAAAATAATAGTAGTATTGGAAATAGCTTCCTTTCCTGTATCAATAAATGGAATCTTTTCTTCGAAAACTTTGCTCTGAGAGTAAAAAACATATTCAAAATTCAATCAGTTCAAAAAATAAATTTTTATGTACAAATAAATTCTATTAGAGAACAAATTTGAGGCATAGTTTTAATCGATTCTGAAAAGTGTAAACTTAGATGTAAAACAATATTTTAGCCAAAGGAACTGAGTTTTTGCCACAAACTCAAATTTTCTAATCCCTATATCTTTGCAACCTGATGGTGTAAACCTTTGATATTTCAAACTTAGACTACTTGATCTAACAAAATTCATCAAAGATCTACAACATCGGGTTGCCAAGATAACGGGATTAGAAAATCAGAGTTTGTGGCAAAAACTCAGTTCCTTTGAAGAGAAAATATTAAAGATTATGTTATAAATCATACATTTTTGAAAAAATTTTAAATGACAGTTCATTTGAGATTACAAAAACAGTTCCTTTGATTATTTACATTAATAATTATTTTTAATATGTTTTCCTTGTCTTCTTTTTTACTCTTTATCTTTCTCCTCTGATTCTTTAGATGAAGGATTGCTCGCCTCTGAAAATTCGATCAAAAATTATCCTTTTTTAAAATGCTGGAAGGGGGGGGGAATGGTATAAAGAGAGGAAAATTCATTTTATAGTTCAGAATTGGGTTTCCCGACCTAAAATTGATGACTTTAGACACCCCACGTGGACCTATCACAAAGTTTTTGAAAAAATGCTCGAAAAATGCGGGAAAAATGGGGGGGGAATTATTTTTTCCCCACTTTGGTGTTTGATTCAAAAACTAGATTCCAATTCAGGCCTGCATGCAAAAAACCAGAGAGAAATTTCTAAAAATGAAGTCATTTAAGGCCCCCCCCCACCCACCCTTTGTATGGAAATGTGGACACCCCTCTTTGATCGAAATATATGTTTATGTTTTAAGAAAAAGAGATATGTTCTTTAATTAATTTTATCATTGGATATTTTGTATAATAAAAAAATAAGTTTTTCCAAAAACTCTAATTTTGTAATCCCTATATCTTTTCAAATTGATGATATATTAAACGTTATCTGTTTGATCTAACAAAATTCAAAGTTTGAAATAACGTAGGTTTACGGTATTGGTTTGCAAAAATGATATAGGGAAAATTAGAGTTTGTGACAAAGACTCGATTTCTTTGTTTTTTTAGTAACTTTGATAAAGAGATGTTTTTTTAAAAATAAATTCAATCAAAATATATATATTACTTAATAAATTTAATCATGAAATGTTTTTTAACAAATTTTATCAAGAGATATGTTTTTCATTAGATTCGATAAAGAGATATATTCTTTTATAAATTTTATCAACAGACCAATTTGTTTTTAATAAATTCAATTAATAGATTTGTTTTCTAATCGATAAAAATATACCTTCTTTTTAAACACTTTAACAAAAAAAATTGCGATTTAAAAAAAGCACTTAGTTAATTTTATTTTAAAGCAATTTATTCAAAACTTCCTTCGAAGGCTTAACTTAGAAGATTGATAAAAATTGTAATCACACTCATTCGAAAGGCCTGACTATTTTACGGTTTTTATTAAAAAAAAAACTGTAATTCTCTATTAAACTTTATACAGGATTACATTTTTAATTAAGATATGATAAATTTTTGCAAACTTATAAAAAAACATATTTATGCTAATTACTAATTTTCGCAAAAAAAAACCTCTGGCTACAAAAAAGCATTAACAGAGTCAAAAAACAAAAGTCAATGAGTTGAGACACTTCAAAATAAACCCGGTCTTGAAAGTTGATTCATTATTTACCTGTGGGTGGTAAAGGCTGGCAGATCTATAGAAAATTGCAAGAATGAAAGCAGAAGCAACAAGACCTAGAATTTGTATTTATATAAACTAAAATAGAGAGACTTCATAAATATGCTTTTAGAAAATCTTTTTATTACCAGGTCGATACAAATACTTTATAAACCTGTCTTAGGGCGATAAAGTCATTATATTGCCCTACAACTGGAAAATATTAGGTTTAATAAATTCCCTTAAAATTAAATAAATATAATTTTGAAGTATTTAATTTATTATTCAATTACGTTTTTTGGTCTGAGGTTGTTCAAATTTTTTTACTTTTCTAAATAACACTTTAGCCCCTCACTTTAGGCTAAAAGACACGGCTTTTAAACCTACTGACTGAGTCCTCCAAGACATACTGCCTAAATGCCTTATTTTACCGTTACCCAACTCAATCTATATTTTGACCTTCTTCCAGTCTTTGGATTTAGACTTTTTATAGCTTTTTGGAAATCCCTGAAATTTTTAAATATTTTGCATATTTGAATTCGCCGTGGTAAGGGTTTTCCAAAAATGTATAGTTTATCATATTTCGCGCACTTTTTGTATTTGCACTTTTTTTGCTTAATAACTTGATATTGCAATCAATATTTAAAATTTTGCAAATTTGCAAATTTGGTTATTAAATAAGAGCCCAAAGGCTTTCCAAAAGTGTATTTTGATTTGTATCACAATTAGGAAAAACTTTTTTGGTAAACCAGACGTCAGCCTGATTAGGGTTAAGATTGTTTATGAAGTTTCAAATTAATAAGAGCAGACTTTTCAAAAAAATTGATTCTAAACTAAATCTTTTTGTTAATAAGTTATTTTGAAAAACCTGTAATAGCTTGCAGCCCCAATCTCCAGCCCACAACTCTGAATATGAAAACATTAAATAGAACTTAAATTAAATACAGACAGGGTGTCTAAATACATCAGGGTTCAATTTTCACATTTTTAGGCATTGGAAGTTTCCGTGCGTTAAACACAAACTAAATAGTTGCAACATAAAAATCAAAGGACAATTTGTATATGAAATACTACAGTGGTAAGCAATTATATCAATATAATGAAGAATATTTTTAATTTAAGTTTTAATTGTGAACAACCTTTTTACGAATTACAGCTTGACAGCTTCTCTTGATGTCTATGTTTATGTGTATCCATGCTGTTTAACAGCTAAATATAAATCAAAATTGTAATCGAAAGTAGTTTTCATTATATTGATATAATCGTCTACCACTGCAGCTTGGGTACCCAGCTTTGCCTGGAAACTACGTTTTCAATTTTAAATGTTCAAGTCAAGCTAAAAACTTTTCCTTGCTTCCCCAATCAAAATTTGAGAAAATTCGGTCTAGGGGTTTATTAGTTTTATTAGTTATGAATATTTAGATATAGATATATATAAATATAGATATAGATATGTTTAAATATAGATATATAGATAAGGATATAAATATAGATCTAGATAGATATAGAGATATATAAATAGATAGATATAATCTAAGTTTTGGAATATTCTCTAGCCCCCTTGTCAACATAATGATACCATTCACACGAATAATGAACCCGACCACAATAACATGGAAACATAAAAACACAAATAAAAATATTTTAACTTTACAACGAGTTTCTTGCGGATAATACATGTAACTATGGAAAAGAATTAAAATTACAAAGTTGCAAACTTTTCTGGTTTGCATAAAAAATTGTTTTAAATGGTATTAATATTTTCGTTCAAAGTACATCTAATAGATTTGTTAAAGTAAATATTAACGTAACTCTAAGCAACCCTTCGTTTAAACCACCTCAAGCAGAAAATTGAATCTAAGATTGATTATATGTTTTTAGTCATTACCCATACTTCACACTCACCCTTTAGTAAAAGTAAATTTAATCTATATAAAGCATAAAGTCTGACCGCGTCAACTTTTTTGCACCGGCTAGTCCTGTCCATAGAGCTAGGTACAGTACAAACTAGGACCGGAAGGGTTGACCCGGCTCGGAAATTCAAATATCCTAAGGCTGCCCGTGTTCAGAATAGCTATTAAGAAGTTGTGTGAAATCGAAATAAGAGAAGCCATGGAGGTCAAAAAGTTATACCAGTAATGTCCCATAACGGGAACTGAGTCCTTGCCACAAACTCAGATTTTCTGATCTCTATATCTTTGCAACTCTATGTTTTAGAACTTAGATATTTCCAACCATGAATACTGTTAGATAAATTATTCCAAGTTTACATTATATATACCTGATAGCGTTGTTAATAATAGGATACATAATACAGAATCCAGGCCCCCAACTTCCAACAATCATCACTTCAACATATTCCCTTCAAATAATAGGATACATGATACAGACAGAATCCAGGCCCCCAACTATACCAACTATCATCACTTCAACATATTTCCTTCAAATGATAGGATACATGATACAGAATCCAGGCCCCCAACTACACCAACTATCATCACTTCAACATATTCCCTTCAAATAATAGGATACATGATACAGAATCCAGGCCCCCAACTTCCAACTATCATCACTTCAACATATTCTCTTCAAATAATAGGATACATGATACAGACAGAATCCAGGCCCCCAACTACCAACTACCATCACTTCAACATATTCCCTTCAAATAATAGGATACATGATACAGAATCCAGGCCCCCAGCTTCCAACTATCATCACTTCAACATATTCCCTTCAAATAATAGGATACATGATACAGAATCCAGGCCCCCAGCTTCCAACTATCATCACTTCAACATATTCCCTTCAAATAATAGGATACATGATACAGAATCCAGGCCCCCAGCTTCCAACTATCATCACTTCAACNGGAGGGGGAGGAAGGGGGGGGTGAGATATACCTCTTCCTTTTAAAATACTGGCCCACCATCAATATTGCAGAATCACGAACCATCGCAGTTCCAATTCCTGAATAATAATAAAGAATATAATCAAATAGCTTAGAAACATATAACCTGGATCAAACTGGTTGTTTTTAATCTTTCCATTTTTACAACCTGATGATGTAATCTTTTGATATTAACACCATCAGGTTAACAAAATCAAAGATCCTTTTTATTATTAATCAATTATAATAATTATGATCTGATGGAACTTTATGTTACTTGACCAACACTGATAAAGAGCTAATGATCTGTATATATCTGATAAACAGCTGATAAAACCTTTTATCTGATACTAAATCATAACTGATAAACAGCTGATGAACTTTACACCTGTTACTTAACCATAGCTAATAAACAGCTGATGCACTCTTTACTTGTTACTAAACCATAAATGATAAACAGCTGATGAACAGTACATCACCTGTAACTAAACCAAAGCTGATAAACAGCTAATGCTCTGTAATCTGTATACCTGTTACTAAACTATAGCTGATGAACATGTGATGATATCAATACTTTTTACTAAACCATAGCTGATAAACATCTGATGAACTGTAATGCTGTTACTTTACCATAGCTGATAAACAGCTAATGAACTGTACACTTGTTACTGAACCATAGCTGAAAAACAACTGATGAACTCTATACCTGTTACTAAACTATTGCTGATAAACAGCTGATGAAATGTATATCTGTCACTAAACCATAGCTTATAAACAGCGGATGAACTTTATACCTGTTTCGAAACCATAACTGATAAACGGCTGATGAACTCTATACCTGTTACTAAACCATAGCTGATAAACAGCTGATGAAATTGTGTTGCAAAAGATGAGAAAAGGTACCCGAGTGCTGTAACTAATCCTCCAACTACACCAGTTAATCTGTAGGATTTTCTCCTAAAATTAAAACGACAAAATAATCAAAATTTAAGTACACCTGCAGTATGGAAACAGTACAACAAAATAGCCGTTTTACACTTTTTTTCTAGTAAATTCCACTCTAATATAAATTCTATTCTCTTTGGTAATTAGACATCATTAAAACGTTTTATATGTCTCAAATGAATCCAAAAAATGTCTTCACGATACTACATTCTCAGTTCAACTACCATACATTGCCGGTCACTCCCTTCAAGTCTTATAAAATATAGATTAGAGTGGAATTTACTAGAAAAAAGTGTAAAACGGCCATTTTGTTGTACTGTTTCCATACTGCAGAGCCCGAAATTTAAAAGAGTATCGTTGAACGAAACTCCCGAGTTTCCTTTTTGGGGTCTTGGCAATTGTGTAGATTTTGATTTAAGAAATTTTAAAAAATGAAGAATATGAAGAAACTTAATAAAGTAATATTTCACAACAAAAACATTGATATCCACAAAACTGCCTAACCCCATTCTTGAAACCCGGGTTTTAAAACTGGTTTTCATAACGATACCCTGTCTTAAGTTTTGGGCTCAGGTGTATTTCACATATTTGTGCTATATAACCTTTTGAGCCCTGGAACATCATTTTTAGGAAATTTAAAATTAATATTAAAAGAAAACCAAATTATGAAATAGGCTGGTTTCATAATTGACTAATGATCATTTTACATTGACTATGCCTTTCTCTTTACAAACGATGATTTTCTGTTATAACTATAAATCAAATGATGTTTTTATTCACCTAATTCATTTTATAAAAAATTAAAAATTCAAAATTGAAATGGATAGTCTAGGGAACATACTGTATTAATGTACTCTACTGCATATAATTTGTAAACATTTACATGATTTGTACACTTTGAACTCCCTTTCAGGCTGAAAGGGACTGACAAAATTCATACCGAAGGATTGTCTAAATTCCCCTCTAATATATATTCTATTTTCTTTGCTTCAAGTATAGATAAACATGTAAAGGTCTGGATACAGATTTAATTAATCCTAAAAACTTTAATTTTCAATTTTAGATCGCTAAATTTAGCTTATTAACCATTGCAGATTTCTGGAGCTAACAAGCATATTTTTTGGATATTTAATGTTCAAATCCGCGAACTTCAACGATTGAGTGATGAGGCTTTAATACGGTTAAAGTTAATCTTTCTTTAAAAGTTTTCGGTTCAAGTATAAAATAGAATAAAAAAAAACTATTGATTAGAAAGACGACAGTTAGACTCAAGTGATGATTTTAATTCAAATAAAATACAGCAATTGTGCAGTGACTAGTGAAGTAACCGTTTTATTTAATAAGTTGATTTGCAAGATACTTCAGTGGTAGGCTAGTATATCAATACAATTAAGACGACTTTTTTATTTGAGATTTATCAAAGAGAAGCGCTTTTTTAATTGACAGCTTCTCTTGAATTCTATGTTTATACGTCTATCCATGCTGTTTAGCAGTTTAATATCAATCAAAATGGAAACCAAAAGTTGTCTTCATTGTATATATATATATATATATATATATATATATATAATGCGACGACGGCTCTACTAAAACATTTGCTGCATATAAAAATAATGTAAAATACACAGAAGATTGGTTAAATGTCGCCTTTCCATTCCACAGTTTTATGAAGTCTCACGGTAAATAATCTTATTAACCTGCAGAGAGCAATAGTTACTGGAGACACAAGAAGAGATACAGCTAGAGACATCGGACACAGCAATCCTGAATGCAATAGTCAATCACCGTGCACTTTTTTTAGGCTTGGTTTTAAGGTGAAATTCCATTTGTAAGAAATCGTAGGATTCAATTGCATTTAAAGGTTAAGAGTCAAAGGTAATTGTAGTTTCAACTTTCAAGGTTTTAATCTGTTTCTTGTGTTTTTTTGCGACACTTTTTTAACCATAAGAGGTAGTGTGCCAAAATTATGTAACTTCTCTGAAAGGGTAATTTCAAGTCATCCTCCATGGAAATATGGCAATACCCGATTATAACAGCACCCTTGAAACCTTTGTCTGATAAAGTATGAATTAGATATCAATGTTTTAGTTTTTTTAAACTGTTTATTTTCATTTGAGATTTCTGTGTACCGTCCATTTTTTATCAGATTTATAAGATTTCAAGATTACCGTTGTATAAGATTTATATTTGGTTTCAAGGGTACTGTTTCATCAGATTTATATCAGGTTTCGAGGGTACCGTTTCATCAGACTTATAAGGTTTCAATGGTACCGTTTTATCAGATTTATAAGGTTTCAATGGTACCGTTTTATCAGATTTATAAGGTTTCAATGGTACCGTTTTATCTTATAAGGTTTCAATGGTACCGTTTTATCAGATTTATAAGGTTTCAATGGTACCGTTTTATTAGATTTATAAGGTTTCAATGGAACCGTTTTATCAGATTTATAAGGGTTCAATGGTACCGTTTTATCAGATTTATAAGGTTTCATACACAGCTTTTTATGATACCATACCAAATCTAACACTGAAAATTACAACTTTAGTCTCTTTAAAAACACTTTTAATTTTGCGTATATCTATGTTTTATGTTGCGTATATCTATGTTTTATGTTGCGTGTATCTATATTTTATGTTGCGTATATCTATGTTTTATGTTTTTCTAAACAATATGTTAAGAAGCATTATATCAGTTGCTTTATGTTTTCTTACACACAAAAGGCTTGTTTTTACAAAGACAAGCCTTTTAGATGATAATAATAATTTGTCTTTACACGCTATACTACAGAAATATTATAAGAACATGAAAATGGATAATACAATGGTTACAATTAGTTAGTTTAACAAAATTAGTTAGTTTAACAAAAAAACAAATTTTAATTCTAAACTTTTTTAATTTATTTGGGGTTAGATCAAAGGTTCTCCTAGATCAACGAAAAAATTTAGAAAAATAAAAGCTCTTATATTTTGGTTCACATTAATTGCTATACAAGTTTTGAATTGACATATCAAGAACTTTTATCACGGTGCTATATAGCTTATTCAACATTATAGCACGATGATTACTTGATCACGTCTCTATTATAAAATTTTACATGAAATGATGATATGGTACGCAATAGTTAAAGTTTTAACCTCCTTTTGACCAACATTACCGACCTATGATTTACCTAAGAGAGGGAGGTTAAGTTACTTAACGTCCCTTGGGAAAAATTTCGCGCATTTTCCTCTCTAAAAACGATAAAACTGTGTACAACTACTTTGTCGGGAAATTAACTTCCCTGTAAAGTAGTTGTAAATAATTTGTATCATTCTAATCGACATTTTTATTACTTTAATTGATAATTACAAAAGTAAAAGAATTGAGTGGTTGTCACAAACTCAAATTGTTTAATCCCTTTATCGTTCCAACCGAATGACGTAAACCTTTGATACTATTTCCAACTTAAATTACTCGCTCGAAAATAATTCACAGTTTCACTTTCTAGTATCTAGGTCTGCAACCTTAGGGTGCAAAGATATAGGGATTAATAAATCAGTGTGGCAAAGAATCAATTAATAGTCGCGAAAAATAAAAATAATTAAAATGTGTAACCTATAAAGGTTTGATGATCTGGTTCCAGCCGTCTGATAGGATAGTTGGTATCGAAGCCAGATATAACTATTGCCAAGGATATCTGAGTCCCTGATAGTATTGATAGAGCGGTTCAGAAATTATATACAAAAGAATTGACAGATAATGAAAAAATGTGCCCAGATAAACAGATTCTTTTTTCATCTGTTTTCAGACATTTTTTATAACATTTTATTATTACAGTTTTACAAAAACTGTAATTACAGAATTTTGTGTTCGTTTGAAATATAGGTTAACCAAAGATACTTTTTTTGAATACATACGTTTGTCTTGTATTTCATAGAAAACAAGATAACAATGTATACTTTAAAATCATTTCAAAAGCGGATTTTTTAAAACTTTGTTTTGATAAATGTAATAAAAAAAATATAAAGCAAAACAAGCAGAAATTCATTTGTCATAAAATTTTTCTAAATATTTGGATAATCCAGATTCAAATAAATCTTTAAACTTTTTCTTAAACTTTTTTATATGATTGGATGTACTATTTAATTTAAATTTGCAAAAAAACTGTATGAAAGGGAAGGAATTGACATTTTAACCTTTGCCACAAATTAAAATTTCCTAAACCCTATACCATTGAAACCTGATGGTGTAAACCTTTGATATTTCAAACTTATTAAAACAATTCATGAAATATCAAAGGTCAACCACATTGGTTTGCAAAGATATAGGGATTAGAAAATGAGAATTTGTGACAAAGACGCAGGTTACAATGCACCGGGTTTGACAGTGACTTTTGATAAAATTCTGGAAATTGAGTACATTTCTTCTTCAGATTTTGTACTTCGTAAACATGATTTTGTAGTATCACACTTAAAACATTTAACAACATAAACTACTAGTCTTGGGATTTCCAAAAAGTGTTCTACCATCACCTGAAAAGAGATATTAGGAAATGTTTTCAGATTCCAGTTAATTCAAAATCAACAAAACCTTTCAAATGTTAAATATCTCCTTCCATTTTAAAGATAAAAGAAGGTAGACCACATTTTGGAAAGCTCGGTAGACGTGCAATCTTTTTATGATGCATTTTATCAATTATCGTAAATCAAAGACGATACTAAAGTAGAATCTAAATTCCCATGTTTATTGGGACACCCTGTATAATCATGCAACATACGAACCTCCAACTAAAAGTTGCACAACTGATGTAACCAAAAGAATTACCCAACCCCAGCCGCCCTAAATAAAAAAAACATTTAAAATAACTTTTTTTTTAAAGAAATATATTGTTTGTCTTATTAAACTTACGGAAAACTTTTTAAATTATACACATTTCGATCTAAATTACAAACAAATATGGGAGTTGTCATTAACTTCATGTTCTTAATTTTAAACAAAATCCAAATTATAAAGCTCTTCGCTCTTATATTTACATTTGTATGTCTGTATATATGTTAGCTATAGCTGGACAAAATGGCTAGATCAAAATGTCTGAAAAATTTTGAAGGAATCCATGAGTATCCTGGGTGTAACTTAGGCTAAACAATTCGAATTTTTTTCTTTCAAAAAAAAATTTCTTCAAAATTAAATTTTTTTCTTGAATAATTTTTAAAAGTTTTTTTTTAATTCTACGTGCATAGCCGGGCACTTAAGCTAGTTAGTGTTCTATAATTTTAAATGTTCTCAATAGTTTGATATTTTCTTTAAACAGTGTGAAGATGGACTTTTTAATAAATTACCTCTGGATAGTAATGCGCCTTCAATGTTCTGAGTTCACGAAGTTTTTGTAAATCCCCCTGAACTTGCGCACTATGCTAAATAAAGAAACCCTATGTCTGAGCTGAAAACTTTAGAATTGTGGATATTGGATATTGAGATTAATGCTTAATCTCTCTTTTTATTAATCTCATGATTAATCTAATCTTTAGTTTGTATCCAGAAAAGTATATAAATTCACCCTATCAGAGTGGCGAATGCAGAATCCCGAACTAGTAATCAGAAGCCGTAAAATTTAAGAAACTTTTAAAATTTTGCGTGCCTTTTATTGAGAGAACTCTCATTGGTTGGAATCCGGTAGGGGTACAGTGAAACCCTTAATAACGAATACATCGGAGAATTTATCAAATATCTCTTGACAATTTTTCAATGAGTTTTATACTATATTACGTAAATTTCAGTATTTGCGAAAATAAATAAATAGCCATGAATATGCGGGAACAGTTTTAAAGAGTTCCATTTAATCATTTAATTAAAAAACTAAATATCTGCAACATTCCCTTATCGGAAAGTGAAGAATACGACATTTGATGAATTCTTTCGATGTATTCGTTATTAAGGGTTTCACTGTATCCAAAAAGGAGGGGGAAGTGGCTGAAGTAGAATTTAAAGCAGTTCACAGTGAATGTAAAGATTAAGTGATCGGTATTAAGGGTATTTCTCATATGACGACCTACAGCAATAAATCGATCATTATTGTCATACCATGTCCTAAAACAATGTTGACCCAAATATAAGGGATGCAGCATAATCTTCATCAAATGAACTAAATATCCGCGGTATAAACTTATTGAAGGTTTAAATTTTGTTTTTAATGGATTGGTGATATCATTAACGAATTGAGTCAGATAGGTTGGAGTGTAATTAAGAGAATATATCAAAACTGAAAAGTTTTGATCTTTGGTTTATTTAGACTAGTCACCTGGCTGCCTCGCTCTATATTGATTTTAATCAGAGGTTGATAATTCTCATGGATACAGGTACAAGCAACAGCAGCAGGCTCTTCAAGATCAGCTTCAGACTTATAAATATCAGGATCAGCTTCATACTTATAAATATCAAGATCAGCTTTAGACTTATAAATATCAGGATCATCTTCAGATTGATAAATATCAAGATCAGCTTCAGACTTATAAATATCAAGATCATCTTCCGACCTATAAATATCAAAAACAGCTTCAGACTTATAAATATCAAGATCAGCTTCAGACTGATGAATATCAAGATCAGCTTCAGACTGATGAATATCAAGATCAGCTTCAGACTGATGAATATCAAGATCATCTTCAGACTCATAAATATCAAGATCAGCTTCAGACTAACAAATATTAAGATCAGTTTCAGACTGATGAATATCAAGATCATCTTCAGACTCATAAATATCAAGATCAGCTTCAGACTGACAAATATTAAGATCAGTTTCAGACTTATAAGTATCTAGATCAGCTTCAGACTGATAAATGTCAATGCCATTTATAGAATAATAAATATCTAGATCAGCTTTAGACTTTTAATAATCAAGGCTTGCAGTCTTAGAGAAAGAGTTTTAGACCCCTCCAATTTGGAACAGTACCCTTTCAACCGTTCTCATTAATAGTGTAGCGTTTCTAGCAGGGAAATGTTTAAAAAATATCAGTCTTAAAAGTTCCAAATATTCATTAAAGCACTGTAAGAACTGGAATCTTTATCTACCTGTGGTTCGCTGGGTTGAATACCGCTACCAATACTTGGAAAATCCGCCAAATATTCTGCTATATCTCCTGAACATTGCACAGTAAAATTTGAATTTTCATCATTTGCATTCTAAAGTTGTTTTGAATTTTTAATGGTGAATAAACCTTTTTTAACGAGTTCATTTTTTTTAGTGAATTAAGGGGGGATATTATTTAGTGAATTAAGGGGGGATATTATTTAGTGAATTAAGGGGGGATATTATTTAGTGAATAGGGAGGAAGATATTAAGAGGATACGGCTAATGTTATCAAGTGGATAAGGGGGGGGATGATATTAAGGGGGTGTTATAAGTTTATACGGGGGTTGTTGTTATGTTGATAGGTAGGGGGTGTTTTTAAGTGGTTAAGGGGGGTGACAAACCTTCAAAATTTGGTTCCTCTGCCAATAACTTTGCCAGCTCATCCTAGATAAAAAATAACTGAAAATGAAAATACAAATATTATCGTATTCCACACAATTTTTTTTCTTTTTAACTTTTAATTCCAGGTATTTCAATAGTTTCTTTAAACATTTTTAATTTGAAAATTGGTTCTTTTATCATTTACCTTTCTGCAGAAATAAAAAATGGCTTTAAATTCACATTAAAGAAAAAAACATGCAAATAAAATAAGGGGATGAGCATGCGAAGCAGAATATCTTGCATGGAATTCAATGAAAACGTTGGAACGGATTTTGCACACAATTCTTTTGATATGTAAACTTTTTTTACATTGTTTGGTGATGAGTGCCAAATGATTTTCCGCAAAACTGGCCGAAAGTTTTTGCACATCGCTGGCAAACTTATCAATGCTGGAAACCATTTAAAAACTAAAACTGGTTCACCTTTGGTAGTTCCCTAGTCCTATAAACTGCTCCTAGTGAGTAGTGCGATGAACAACCTAAAATAATCAGCTGATTACAATCAATCAATCAATTAAAAATTTTTAAAAAATCTCCCGCCAACCATTAAGGTCAGTTTTCCAAACCAAACTTATACATTCTTGACTTTTAAAACGTACTTCTTACCTGAATCACATTCGTCTTCCATTTTTTTGTAATTTTTTTTCTACGATAAATAAAACATGTTTTTTATGTTTACAATAATGAAATCAATAAATTAGAAAAATAGCACTTTCAGGTGTACATTTTACGTCATAGCTGAAGACAGAAATAAAGAATGTATGCCAATCTAAAGACCTTTATCTCCATGTGCAGTATTAATTTTACTGTAAATTAATGTTTTTTGGCATAAAACTATTGATTTTAATTACCCTCCACCTAAACATTCGATTTTGCCAAAATATTATTAGATCATAAATATTACTCTTAAAGTGAACTAACCCAAATTTATTGGGGAGAAGAAATTTAAACAACTGTTGTTTTTTCTGTTAATTGGACTATTCAAGATCATCACTTGAGTCTAACAATTGGTTTCCTAGTTCAACATATTATGGATCCCCCTGTATGTCCAAGCAAGGAATGCACTTGTACTTCTGTTTGATCTTTATAGAAGAACTATCTCTGCGCTCTTGTCGGAGAAAAGTCCGTAGAATTCTACTCAACGGAGAGTTACTCTTCCAACCTTGGTTAAACAATATCGGAGAATTTGCGGGGAAACTTTGACTAATAAAGAAACCGATAGATAAAATTTATAATCTTTATATCATTGGAGCCTGATGTTGCACACCTTAGATATTTCACTCCAGTCTAAAAGTTACATGATCTGTGCCGGTACAACACGAACAGTATATGCATTCCGTCGTACTGTCTAGTCTGGAATACCCAGTGTAGAGTCGACCCAGTACGTTATATGCAACAAATGTAGCCTGGCAAGATCACAGTACATTATATCTATAAATCAGTATAGCTAGATCAGTAAAGTTTAAAATATCAAAGTAAAATTCAAAAAATCCCAATAATGAATAATTTTTTCTACATATAAAATCTTGCTGAAATCATAGCTGTTGTCAATTTTTGTAAAAACAAACATTATTCTTGTGCTTTTGTATAAAATTTATATATCTTTGCAAAGTGATTGTGTACAGCTTTAATATGTCTTTGATATGTATTTTGTTGAATTGACAAAAATATAAAATGTTTACGACAACGTATTGCAAAGATATAGGGATTAGGTTTGTGGCAAAAACTTAGTTTCTTAACGCACATAATTCTTTCTAAGAATTTAAACAGTTGAAGTTAAAGTATTCAATTATATATGATTAACAAATTCAAGAAGTTAAAGAAATCTAGTGCAAGCCCTTTTTGTTTTGTACAACTATAAAGGGATGGTAGACTTAAAGACCCCCCCCCCCATCTCAGGATAGGGTTTACTCTCTTTATATCCCCCCTCTTCTCAGGATAGGGTTTACTCTCTTTATATCCCCCCTCTTCTCAGGATAGGGTTTACTTTTTACTCTCTTTTTATCCCCCTCTCTTCTCAGGATAGGGTTTACTCTCTTACTATCCCCCCTCTTCTCAGGATAGAGTTTACTCTCTTTCTATCCCCACTCTTCTCAGGATAGAGTTTACTCTCTTTATATCCCCCTCTTCTCAGGATAGGGCTTACTCTCTTTCTATCCCCATTCTTCTCAGAATAGGGTTTACTCTCTTTATATCCCCCCTCTTCTCAGGATAGAGTTTACTCTCTTTATATCCCCCCTCTTCTAAGGATAGGGTTTACTCTCTTTATATCCCTCTCTTCTCAGGATAGGGTTTACTCTCTTTATATCTCCCCTCTTCTCAGGAAAAGGTTTACTCTCTTTAAATCCTCCCTCTTCTCAGGATACGATTTACTCTCTTTATATTCCCCTCTCTTCTCAGGATAGGGTCTACTCTCTTTATATCCCCCTCTTCTCAGGATAGGGTTTACTCTCTTTATATCCCCCCCTCTTCTCAGGATAGGGTTTACTCTCTTTAAATCCCCCCTCTTCTCAGGATACGATTTACTCTCTTTATATTCCCCTCTCTTCTCATGATAGGGTTTACTCTCGTTATATCCCCCCCTCTTCTCAGGATAGGGTTTACTCTCTTTATATCCCCCTCTTCTCATGATAGGGTTTACTCTCTTTATATCCCCCCTCTTCTCAGGATAGGGTTTACTCTCTTTATATCCCCCCTCTTCTCAGGATAGGGTTTACTCTCTTT